>NW_025106746.1:0-78502 GCF_013123115.1 Colletes gigas
TAGGAGTTCCTAAACTTTCCACATATCCAAGAACTGATTCTGCTAAATTGCCGAAGCCAGTGTCAATAATAAATACTTCTTTTTCTTTATTGACAACTGCCCAAAAGTTAACCGGAACAACTGTTCCAGGTACATCTGCATTCACGTCACCTTCAGAATTAGAAAATACATAAATCGATTCTGAAATTCTTATAACGTCGGTATATTTACCTGCCATTTAAACATCTCCTTGTAAATTTTAATTATAAATTGGTGTCATTAATTCTTATACACCTATTTCTTAAGTTTAACTATTATAAAAAGTTACATAATTCTTTTTTTGATTTTCAACCTCCTTAAATATATAATACTCTTTGATAGTTACTCTAAGTCAAGAGAAAAGATTTAATAAATTTTTTTCAATTTATCAACAAGTTTTAGAGGAGAAATAAAATCTTCATTAATTTATAGTAAGTTAACCCAAAATGATCTTGATTTGGTAAAGGTTAGTAAACTAAGACAATAGAGTAAAAATCAGGAATTGTTAAATACTTAAAAAATAAATACTATTTTAACTAAAAGGAGAATTATAATGGTAGAAACAAATAACAAACAAAATATGAATGAAATCAAAGGAACATTGACTTATGAAGGCAAAGGGATCCAAAAAATTGTAGGTTTGGCTTTGGAATCAGTTGATGGAGGATTTTTCTCAAGTCTAACAGGGAAATTAGTAAACACTGACAATGTCACTGCAGGAGTTAATGTAGAAGTTGTAGAAGTAAATGTTGCAGTTATTGATATCACAACTAAAGCCCAACAGGAAGAAGATGAAGTAAGTTTACTTATAATCAGGTTTATAAAGTAAAAGGTTAGGTAGAAAATGTAAAATCTGATGGTCCCAGAGTAAAATAATCAGGAGTTAGAATAAGAGTAAATCAGTTTGTTCAGACTCTTATTTTGTTACTGACGCTGTTGATATAAGCAGTGGCACTGACAAACAGTTCAGGCAGAGGGATACAGGTGGTTACCCAAACATCTTCCAGTATACATATAAACGCAAATAACTTTTTACATTAATTTAAACGGTTCGGCTACATATGATGGTAGTGAAGTCGTGACTTTGACTCTAGGTATAAAACATATTGCTGGTAACGCTACTCTTAAAACTCGTATTAATATGTCTCGGAGCTTTTCCTAAAGGGGGGGGGCAATGGGGGAGTTGAGTTGAATTAAGTAAAGGAAAGTTTCGACTGATGGATCCTATGCAATCAAAGAAACAAAAGCAGTAAAAAGTACATTAATCTCGCAGTTCTTGGAAGTGATTTACTATTGTTACTGCTATATCTTTCATGTTCTACAATTATTATTCGTTACAACATTTAAATTTAGGAAAGGAAACAAGGCTTAATGATAGTATAGAGGTACAAAGAAGATGAGAAGGAAGGACAGATAAACTTTATAATCTAAGCAAACAAGGAATTGTAGGTTCTAACATCTGGCAACCAATAGTTAGTAGTGTTGTGACAGATGTTGCAGTCAACCATGTTGATCAATATGCTAAAACGACTCCCAACATCACTTCGCAGCCAATAAGCCTAGAGATAAGGATAACAAGCAAATACTTATTAGTTGGAAGTTGCAGGATGCACGTTAGACGAAAGTAAGAGTCCACCAACGCTCATTTATAATACGAAGAATAATATAAATCCTGATCCATTACTAGAAGTAGTTTAGGATATATCAAGAAAACTTTAGTTTTTCGGAAAGATATAATGTCGTATTTAAATACTTTATAATACCCCTATAGAAGGGGCTTACCATTATTCATTTATAAAATTTAACGAAAATCTTTATATTGTAAAGATTATAGCAAAAAACTATTCATTGTTTAGTTAATGCTCCGTTTTAAGCATTAAGATTTGTAGAAAGTAAAAAATAATATTCTAGTATGCTCCATATTATATCTAAAGATAAAAATTAATTATAATCTCTCTTAGAAGCGTATAATTAATTTACTACCATAAGAGTTCTTATAGCAAATAGTTCCGATTAACGTAACATAGATGAAGCAGGATGAAAACTGCTCTCTATAAAAAGTATAGAAAATGGGTGGGTAATCGGTTTTATACTGATGTTGCTTGTAATTGATACATTAATTATAAAAAAGTTTCTTTTCTATAATTTTTTGACATTTATTAAATAATTAATTCCACCAATAATTTTGCCCATAATAAACTTCCTAAAACAAATCCAGAATATTGACTTCCTAACTGGGAGCCAGCATCATAAGAGTTATCGTTGGTTGATGAATATGATGCTTGGAAAGCTAAACTCCAAAAAATTAGTGTGAGAACAATGAGTAGAGCTCCACCCACAACTCCAGTAATTCCATTAGTTATAGCTAATTTTTTATTTTTCATTAAATAACTGTATCTTTTATTATAATTTAAATGTTGCATATTATACTGAAGCAAGAGTTAGATATGAGAATAATTCATGTTACTCTCTCAACAAGGTGCCTTGCATCTTTCGGATCTCTCGAGGAAAATTTATTATTTCTTCTTTGCTTTGTTTTTAAAAATATAAATAAGTGGTGCTAAAACTCCCAATATTCAAATAAAAATCATAGCTTTCTTATAGTTATACATCAAAAAATAGTAAGAGTACTTGAACTAACTGTATTAATGATGTAAATTTAATTATAACTTTTTCTGATGATTTTTGTGCTTTAAATCATTTCCTGCGAGTTATTTTCTCTACTTATAATATATTCATACCAAACATTTAAAAATAGTACGCAAATTTTGAATATAATGTAAAAAAGCTTTACTACAATTCAAGTTCAGCTTGATAGTTACTTCTTGAATATTCCGTAACTGATACAGGTACTTCTTTAAATCCAAATTTTTTATAAATAGCAATAGCAGGCTGCAGCGACGTGTGGGAATATAAAATAATTTTTCTAGCATCATGATCTTTAGCATAATCAATACAAGCTTTGAATATTTGACTACCAATTCCCTTCCCTTGATAATGTTCTTTTGTCACAAGCTTTCCGATTTCCCAAGTGTGTTCTTTGATAGGGCGAATCATACAAGCTGACACTACTTTTTCATCTTCTACAGCAAAAAATATCATCCCCCCCTCATCAATCAAATCCTCCAAGTTTTCTAGTGTCCTAATATCTTCTTCTTCAACTTTAAAATACTTTTCTATCCAAGCGAGTGACATGGTTTTAAAGTCTATTTCATACTTCTTTTGATATTTAACAATTTTCATATATTATATACCTTAACCTTTTCATTATTATTTCTTTACTACATCTATTAATCTTGGAAAGCAAAGCCATCTGATTAAGCCTATACTATTATTTTACTCTAGAACCATCAACTTTGACATCTTTTACCTTATCCTTAACTTTATCAACCTGATTAGAAGTAAACTTACTTGTCGTTTGTGCGGCATCAGTAACCTTATCTTGCAGACTTACTTCATCTTCTTCCTGTTGGGCTTTAGTTTTGATATCAATAACTGAAACATTTACTTCCACAACTTCTAAGTCAGTCATTCCAGCTACTTCTTTACGAATAATCTCTTTCATTGCTTTGTAGATTTCTGGAACACTTTTCTTGTATTCAGTAATAATTTTAAGATCTACAGCCACTTGCTTTTTCCCAACTTCTACATCAACTCCTGCAGTAACATTGTCAGTATTTACTAATTTCCCTGTTAGATTTGAGAAAAATCCTCCATCAACTGCAAGAAGTCCATCAACTGATTCCAAAGCCAAACCTACAATTTTTTGAATCACTTTGTCTTCATAAGTCAATGTTCCTTTGATTTCATTTACATTTTGTTTGTTATTTGTTTCTACCATTATGATTCTCCTTTTAGTTAAAAAATTATTTGTTTTTTAACTGTTCAACAATTCCTGATTTTTGGATATAATACCTAATCTTATCTATCATTTACTGATTAGATTTATAAAACTTTTTATAAAGTACATGTTACTTATATTAAGCATTCTATCATTATTTAATATTATGCTCAATAATCTTGCCTTGTTTTACATAAAAATTACAAAAAGGAAGGGAGTTAGAGGGGAGACGGATTATTTTAAAAGCAAAAAATTTGAAAAGAAAAATTCTTTTAGTTGGGTTCAGTAATGCATAAGAGATCTTTATCCTGATAAAAAATGAACTGCATGATTATGCTCAAATATCGCTTAAGTTTCTTAAATAAATGAAAATCAAATATAAACTGCTTGATTTTCCTATTTCGACAAGTCATCATCGTTAGTCAGAAGATACTTATGATCTAATTTTTTACTTAATCTTACTCCTAAATGGTAAAGAGGTATACCTATGAGAAGGAGAGTAGAACCGATCCATGATATCATGCCAAAATTATGTTATAACCAGCTATGAATTCGATACTCTTAACGGTTCTGTTGCCAAATTTCCTAGTTTCCTAGATTAGTTTAAAATAAAGAAAAAGATAACGAGGGGCTTCTAATGAATCATTTTACAGGCAAACAATTCCAAAAAGACGTGATTATTGTCGCTGTTGGTTATTACCTTCTTTACAATCTGAACTATCTTGAACTCAGCGGTAAATTGTTGTATGATCGTGGAATAAATGTTTGTCACATAACAATTTACCGCTGGGTTCAAGAGTATATCAAAGTTCTCTAGCATCTCTGGAAGAAACAAAATAGACAATCCTTCTATTCATGGAAAATGGACGAAACTTATATTAAAATCAAAGGATCCTGGCATTATCTCTACCGAGCTATTGATGCAGATGGTCTAACTTAGACATCTGGTTACGAAAGAAACGAGATACGCAAGCAGCTTATGCTTTTTTGAAACGATTGCACAAACAGTTTGGACAACCGAGAGTAATTGTCACAGATAAAGCGACGTTTATTACTTCTGCATTTAAAAAGCTACAGAGAAACGGTTTATACACCAAGACACAACATCGGACAGTAAAATATCTCAATAATCTCATTGAGCAAGACATAGAACTATTGAACGACGTAATGGAACGCTCTTCGGTTCTTTTTGTATATTCCTCGAATAGTCCCCATACCTTTAATCGTGGTTAAGGCGGTAAGCAGGCTTTGATAAAATTTATTGCATCGTTTAATAGGCCTATGGTGTTGCATCATGAAACCTTTCGACTTTTGTATTTCGAAAATACAAGTCTAACATTTCATGAGGTTTTTTTCAATTGTGATATATTTATTTTATTTATAAATTTATGAGTATAAAATAATGTTTCTTTAAGGATTGTGAATATATGGAATTTTTTAATATTTTTTAAAATTATTGATTGGATTTCTTTCTATTTTGCTTATTTTCATATTGTGGGAGATCTGCAATGGCTCCAGCAATAGCATCTAATCAAATACAGATTTTTTTCTAGGTGGTATGGCCGGAGCCGTCATATTGAACTTTTCAATTACTCCTGTTTATTATTTTATTAATTTGCTTTACAATTATTGTAGCTGTAAATAAATTTAAGATGAAATATGCTTTGATTAGAAATTTAGTTGAAGGTAATTCTATTGAATTGTATTCTGAAAATAAGCCAAGAAAAGAAGGTTTTTAAAAAGCTAGATTATCAGCTGGAGATTTTCTAACACTACTAAGAAGCCAAGCGATGCCAGTGTTAGAAATTTAAAGAACGTAAGAATGTTAGCAAATGGACAATTAGCAGTGTCTGAAAAACTGATAATTCGTTCAATAAGTATCTTATTGCAGATGGTCAAATCGACGATACCGAACTTTGTGAGATCAATAGAGATACATCGTGGTTAGAGTCGATTTTAGAAAATTATAACACTGAACTAAAAGAAATTTTTATCTTAGAATATTAGGTAGAGAAAGATCAAGTGACTATTATTAAAAATCCGAAATAAAATTTTTATTTTTTCTAACTATTTATCCCACTGATAAATGTTTGTATTAATAACAGGAATACTTAAAAATACCATTTTTTGAGGCTGAGAATAAAGGTGTTGTTCCATCAGTATAAGTTACTTTTTATCTTTTCCATATTTTGATATACTATTCTTATTATCAAATTATTAGGAGAATTCTTTTGGAAATATTAAAAAAAATTACAACACCAAAACGTATTTTATTTTTAGTTATTTTTGTTCTTGTTCTTGTTTTTGCTTTTCAAAACTTGAAGCCTGCCACAGTGAACCTTATCCTTTTATCTGTTAACATTCCTGTATTAGTACTTATATTAGGCTTTTACATTCTAGGAGTCATTACTGGATGGTCAGTTAAACGTAGTGACATGAAAAGAATTGTGACCGATGCTCAAAACGAGACAAAAAAGGAACTTGATGATTTACAAAAGCAAATTAAAAATTAATATTTTTAATTAATGGGTAAAAATAAAAAGCCAATTTGGGCTTTTTTTGGTTCTATTGCAAAATTTTAGAAATAAAAAAAGTTTTTAAGCTATTTTTTAATTTTAAAAAATTTAATCAAGAAATAAATACCCAGCCCAATTAAAATGACTGTTATCAAAAAAACAATAGAAACTAATCTCATAAAGACCTCCTTTATATTATTATAATAGAGTTTTTTAATTTCTTGTAACTACAATATTATTTGACAAATTTATTGTAGCTCTAACCCACCCAGTCCAAGATATTACATTACATTTGGAGTTGTAAACGAAAAATGAGCACTTGCACGTTTGCTATTATCAACACGCAAGGATGCCGAATTAACTTGTGCTCCAATAATCTTATAATTTAAATCCCGTGCGCTTGTAATTTTATTACCACTGGTTGTTATATAAAATGAAACATCCCAAGCAGTGACCTTATGAGAACCATTTGAAATACGAGCCATAAGATTTGAATCAGGTCCAACTTTGAAATATGTTACATTACCTTGTGAATCTGTAACCGATTTAGTTTCCCCATTAAGAGGTAATTTAGATAAATTTGAATCATTTTGAACTTCCACAGGTGAACTTTTTTTGTTCAGTTGTATCAGTTTTAACAATAAGGCTAGGAGCCAAAGCTCCTGATAGAAGTAATGCTATTCCACTATATATAGCAAGTTTTTTCCATGCTTCAATTATTAAATAATAAATAATTGTTTCTTCCTATATCCCTTATTGCGCTTGTACACCTTGATGAAAAAACAGAAACATTATTTCAAAAAAGAACTACGTAGGCAAAGATTTTGCGGATACTTTGGATTGTGATTCATTTAATTAAATATGCTGATTTATGGCTTCTATAACGTTTATCTAGCATTTTTTTACGTGAGTTTACTTTTGATATCTACTAAGTTTTAACAACTTTTATTCTTACGTGAAACAAAAAAAGGGCATTTTAGTCCTTTTCATTCTCTAATTTAATTTCACTACTTAGCATAACAAGTGATACAAGCTACACCCTTGACATCACTAGGATAGTTAAAGTTGTATCACTTGTACACTCCCAACGTTCACTACTTAAGCTTTACTCGGGGCTATGCTTGCGGTCATGCACGAAAATAACTGTTATTATAATAATTTAATTCTATTATAACTTTTTTTATAATCCGTTACAAGCTCTTAAACCGACATCTAAGACACTTTAGAGATTCTGCTTATGAAAATCGCTTATAAATTATAAAAAACAAATAAAAAAGTCCTTAAAATAGAAAGTACGTCCATTTTAGGTCTGTGTGTACTCTTGGGCTAATGGAATAAATAAGATAGAGAGAGAGGTTTGAGGTAAATCCAGTTACATTGTTCCCACAAGAGAACAATTCCCTTATACCATGACCTCTCATTCTTTCATTCTAACTGCGCCGTATAATAATGAGGTACTCTTTATTAATTTAAATCAGAGATAGACATTCCACCAATAACAGGCAAATCTAGTGAATCAAATTGACTAGAAAGCACGGCTTGAAAATTGACAGACCTCTTTTTATTTTGTTCTTGTGAAGATTTTATTTGCTTAATAAAATCTTCAAGTTCATTCTTTGACCATTTTGAATCAATGGTATAAAAACCTTTTAAATTCCCTGAATGGATTGTTTTCTACAGACTCTTTCCTCCAATTCATTAATAATTTAATGTCATTATACTACTTAAAACTGTAAAGTAAAACCTAGGTATTAAGAAAATTAAAGAAAATAAAGAACATAATCTGATGAATCGTGTGTGAAATCAGATTATGCTTTTTGCATATGTTTATGGCTCTTTAAAAATATCATAAAATTTGAGAATAAACAACTCCCATTTTCTTTCTTCTCTAATGGATATTTTTGAACCTGGACTAATGTCAAATAGATTGTTCCTTATTATTTTACTTTATTATTGAACTGATTGGAAACTTTGCAATAGAACCTTTATATAAAGCAAAAGGAGTTTTTTTAAACAATATATCTCCAATGTCAAATATCAAAAAATAGCGAAGAAAAGAACTTTCTTCGCTATTTTTCGTATTTATTAAAATTAATCAATTAATGGGGCTCCAATTTTAACAAGAGTATCCTTTAGGACAACTGTTTTGGGTTCGCTCCTCTCCACACATTCTCACTTTTCAATAACATAATGTAATCACCTTGCCATTGTCCTCCAACCGTTTGCCCTCTGTTAAGCTCACAAAACTATGTAGAGTTGAAATTGTCGGTACGACATAGTATGACTGGTTTTGCCAAGATGCTCCAGAACCCATATACAATCCGTAGTGAATTTCGAAATGATTTGATCTTTTTATAGGCCCACCAAGTGCATAATCTATAATCATAACTACTAGTTATATAACCACTTGTATTAATTGGTTGAGCAATTTTCCAGCCATTCGGAACTAAGGATTTTGGGGAAGTGGATGTTCTTTGACTGCAAAAAGATTCTAAGCGGTAATTCGCATTATCTAATCTTTGTACTAAGCTCTCATCATTACCTGATCTTTCCCAGAGACGCATTATTTGTTCTATTCTCTGATTAAGATCTGTCTGTTTAATTAACGAAACTCGTCGTGTCCCATCCCACTGAGCTAATCCAATTCCATAACCATTAATCCCTGAATCCATTGCTTTATATTCGTTAAAAACCTAATTATCTTGGATTATCTCAGTTTTTAGCTGACTATCCACTTGAATATTGCCCAATAAAGCCGCAGCCCCTTCATCTGTTCCCCTTAATTCATGAACTTTATCCCAAATTGTTATAAAAATGCTTTTGCCACTCAGTTGTTCTAAGTTATATCATAAATTAAACCACTCTCACACTGACTTGATAAAATGGTAACACTACTAAAATTGAAACTCCTAAGAGCGTATAACTCTGTAATTTTAATAATCCTTTTTTTCATTTATTGAATCTTTATATTTATTATATATAAACATACTAACCTTATCTGATCGAATTCTTGTATCGACATTACTAATTTATATGCTAAAGATTAGAATTTTTCTTTTGCAAAATACTGACAAAATAAACAGCCCTATCCTAAATTTAACTAATACTAGAACAGGACTGCTTTTTCTCAAGTGATGTGAAAATTATTTATTTAATTTTCGTTTCTCTTCTTTTTCTTTGCGGCGATAGCTCCTAATAATGCCAATCCCATTGCAGATAATCCAACGGATTCAAATAAAGATCCTTTTTCCACACCAGTTTTTGGCAAGTAACCTGAAGAACTATTTCCTGAAGCCCCCCCGTTACTATTGTTTCCTGAGTCATCGATTCCTGAGTTACTATCAGGTATAAATTCACTATCTGAAACTGAGTCAGATGTTGAATTGCTATCTGAAACGGAGTCAGATGTTGAATTGCTATCACTTACGGAATCAGACGTTGAGTTACTGTCTGAAACTGAGTCAGACGTTGAATTACTATCTGAAACTGAGTCAGATGTTGAGTTACTATCACTTACTGAGTCAGACGTTGAATTACTATCACTTACTGAATCAGATGTTGAGTTACTGTCTGAAACTGAGTCAGATGTTGAATTACTATCTGAAACTGAGTCAGACGTTGAATTACTATCTGAAACTGAGTCAGACGTTGAATTACTATCACTTACTGAATCAGATGTTGAGTTACTGTCTGAAACTGAGTCAGATGTTGAATTGCTATCTGAAACGGAGTCAGACGTTGAATTGCTATCACTTACGGAATCAGACGTTGAGTTACTGTCTGAAACTGAGTCAGATGTTGAATTGCTATCTGAAACGGAGTCAGATGTTGAGTTACTGTCTGAAATTGAGTCAGACGTTGAATTGCTATCACTTACTGAATCAGACGTTGAATTACTATCTGAAACGGAGTCAGATGTTGAGTTACTATCACTTACTGAATCAGACGTTGAATTACTATCTGAAACGGAGTCAGATGTTGAGTTACTATCACTTACTGAGTCAGACGTTGAATTACTATCACTTACTGAATCAGATGTTGAGTTACTGTCTGAAACTGAGTCAGATGTTGAGTTACTATCACTTACTGAATCAGACGTTGAGTTACTGTCTGAAACGGAGTCAGATGTTGAATTGCTATCACTTACTGAGTCAGACGTTGAATTACTATCACTTACTGAATCAGATGTTGAGTTACTGTCTGAAATTGAGTCAGACGTTGAATTGCTATCACTTACTGAATCAGACGTTGAATTGCTATCTGAAACGGAGTCAGATGTTGAATTGCTATCACTTACTGAATCAGACGTTGAGTTACTGTCTGAAACGGAGTCAGACGTTGAATTACTATCTGAAACTGAGTCAGACGTTGAGTTACTATCACTTACTGAATCAGATGTTGAGTTACTATCACTTACTGAATCAGACGTTGAATTGCTATCACTTACTGAATCAGACGTTGAATTACTATCTGAAACTGAGTCAGATGTTGAATTGCTATCACTTACTGAATCAGATGTTGAGTTACTGTCTGAAACGGAGTCAGATGTTGAATTACTATCTGAAACGGAGTCAGACGTTGAATTACTATCTGAAACTGAGTCAGATGTTGAATTGCTATCACTTACTGAATCAGATGTTGAGTTACTGTCTGAAACTGAGTCAGACGTTGAATTACTATCTGAAACTGAGTCAGATGTTGAATTGCTATCACTTACTGAATCAGATGTTGAGTTACTGTCTGAAACTGAGTCAGATGTTGAATTACTATCACTTACTGAATCAGATGTTGAGTTACTGTCTGAAACGGAGTCAGATGTTGAATTACTGTCTGAAACTGAGTCAGATGTTGAATTACTATCACTTACTGAATCAGATGTTGAGTTACTGTCTGAAACGGAGTCAGATGTTGAATTACTATCTGAAACTGAGTCAGACGTTGAATTACTATCACTTACTGAATCAGATGTTGAGTTACTGTCTGAAACTGAGTCAGATGTTGAATTGCTATCTGAAACGGAGTCAGATGTTGAATTACTATCTGAAACGGAATCAGATGTTGAGTTACTGTCTGAAACTGAGTCAGATGTTGAATTACTATCTGAAACGGAGTCAGACGTTGAATTACTATCTGAAACTGAGTCAGATGTTGAATTGCTATCACTTACTGAATCAGATGTTGAGTTACTGTCTGAAACTGAGTCAGATGTTGAATTACTATCTGAAACGGAGTCAGACGTTGAATTACTATCACTTACTGAATCAGATGTTGAGTTACTGTCTGAAACTGAGTCAGATGTTGAATTACTATCTGAAACGGAGTCAGACGTTGAATTACTATCACTTACTGAATCAGATGTTGAGTTACTGTCTGAAACGGAGTCAGATGTTGAATTGCTATCACTTACTGAGTCAGACGTTGAATTGCTATCACTTACTGAATCAGACGTTGAGTTACTGTCTGAAACGGAGTCAGATGTTGAATTGCTATCACTTACTGAGTCAGACGTTGAATTGCTATCACTTACTGAATCAGACGTTGAGTTACTGTCTGAAACGGAGTCAGATGTTGAATTGCTATCACTTACTGAGTCAGATGTTGAGTTACTGTCTGAAACTGAGTCAGATGTTGAATTACTATCTGAAACTGAATCAGACGTTGAATTACTATCTGAAACTGAGTCAGACGTTGAATTACTATCACTTACTGAATCAGATGTTGAGTTACTATCACTTACTGAATCAGACGTTGAATTGCTATCTGAAACGGAGTCAGACGTTGAGTTACTATCACTTACTGAATCAGATGTTGAGTTACTATCACTTACGGAATCAGACGTTGAGTTACTGTCTGAAACGGAGTCAGATGTTGAATTGCTATCACTTACGGAATCAGACGTTGAATTACTATCTGAAACTGAGTCAGACGTTGAATTACTATCACTTACTGAATCAGATGTTGAGTTACTATCACTTACTGAATCAGATGTTGAGTTACTATCACTTACTGAATCAGATGTTGAGTTACTGTCTGAAACGGAGTCAGATGTTGAATTGCTATCACTTACTGAGTCAGACGTTGAATTGCTATCACTTACTGAATCAGATGTTGAGTTACTGTCTGAAACGGAGTCAGATGTTGAATTACTATCTGAAACGGAGTCAGACGTTGAATTACTATCACTTACTGAGTCAGACGTTGAATTACTATCTGAAACTGAGTCAGACGTTGAATTACTATCTGAAACGGAGTCAGACGTTGAGTTACTATCACTTACTGAATCAGATGTTGAGTTACTGTCTGAAACGGAGTCAGATGTTGAATTGCTATCACTTACTGAGTCAGACGTTGAATTGCTATCACTTACTGAATCAGATGTTGAGTTACTGTCTGAAACGGAGTCAGATGTTGAATTACTATCTGAAACGGAGTCAGACGTTGAATTACTATCACTTACTGAGTCAGACGTTGAATTACTATCTGAAACTGAGTCAGACGTTGAATTACTATCACTTACTGAATCAGATGTTGAGTTACTGTCTGAAACTGAGTCAGATGTTGAGTTACTATCACTTACTGAGTCAGACGTTGAATTACTATCTGAAACGGAGTCAGACGTTGAGTTACTATCACTTACTGAATCAGATGTTGAGTTACTGTCTGAAACTGAGTCAGATGTTGAATTGCTATCTGAAACGGAGTCAGACGTTGAGTTACTATCACTTACTGAATCAGATGTTGAGTTACTGTCTGAAACGGAGTCAGATGTTGAATTGCTATCACTTACTGAATCAGATGTTGAGTTACTGTCTGAAACGGAGTCAGATGTTGAATTGCTATCACTTACTGAGTCAGACGTTGAATTGCTATCACTTACTGAATCAGATGTTGAGTTACTGTCTGAAACGGAGTCAGATGTTGAATTACTATCTGAAACTGAGTCAGACGTTGAATTACTATCACTTACTGAATCAGATGTTGAGTTACTGTCTGAAACTGAGTCAGATGTTGAGTTACTATCACTTACGGAATCAGACGTTGAATTACTATCTGAAACGGAGTCAGACGTTGAGTTACTATCACTTACTGAATCAGATGTTGAGTTACTGTCTGAAACTGAGTCAGATGTTGAATTGCTATCTGAAACGGAGTCAGACGTTGAGTTACTATCACTTACGGAATCAGATGTTGAGTTACTGTCTGAAACTGAGTCAGATGTTGAATTACTATCTGAAACTGAGTCAGACGTTGAATTACTATCACTTACTGAATCAGATGTTGAGTTACTGTCTGAAACGGAGTCAGATGTTGAATTGCTATCACTTACTGAGTCAGACGTTGAATTGCTATCACTTACTGAATCAGATGTTGAGTTACTGTCTGAAACGGAGTCAGATGTTGAATTACTATCTGAAACGGAGTCAGACGTTGAATTACTATCTGAAACTGAGTCAGATGTTGAATTGCTATCACTTACTGAATCAGATGTTGAGTTACTGTCTGAAACGGAGTCAGACGTTGAATTGCTATCACTTACTGAATCAGACGTTGAATTACTATCTGAAACTGAGTCAGATGTTGAATTGCTATCACTTACTGAATCAGACGTTGAATTACTATCTGAAACTGAGTCAGACGTTGAGTTACTATCACTTACTGAATCAGACGTTGAATTACTATCTGAAACTGAGTCAGATGTTGAGTTACTATCACTTACTGAATCAGACGTTGAATTACTATCTGAAACTGAGTCAGATGTTGAGTTACTATCACTTACTGAATCAGACGTTGAGTTACTGTCTGAAACGGAGTCAGATGTTGAATTGCTATCACTTACGGAATCAGACGTTGAATTACTATCTGAAACTGAGTCAGACGTTGAATTACTATCACTTACTGAATCAGATGTTGAGTTACTATCACTTACTGAATCAGATGTTGAGTTACTATCACTTACTGAATCAGATGTTGAGTTACTATCACTTACTGAATCAGATGTTGAGTTACTGTCTGAAACGGAGTCAGATGTTGAATTGCTATCACTTACGGAATCAGATGTTGAATTGCTATCACTTACGGAATCAGATGTTGAATTGCTATCTGAAACGGAGTCAGACGTTGAGTTACTATCACTTACTGAATCAGATGTTGAGTTACTGTCTGAAACGGAGTCAGATGTTGAATTGCTATCACTTACTGAATCAGATGTTGAGTTACTGTCTGAAACGGAGTCAGATGTTGAATTACTATCTGAAACGGAGTCAGACGTTGAATTGCTATCACTTACTGAATCAGACGTTGAATTACTATCTGAAACTGAGTCAGATGTTGAGTTACTATCACTTACTGAATCAGACGTTGAATTACTATCTGAAACTGAGTCAGATGTTGAATTGCTATCACTTACTGAATCAGATGTTGAGTTACTGTCTGAAACGGAGTCAGATGTTGAATTGCTATCACTTACTGAGTCAGACGTTGAATTGCTATCACTTACTGAGTCAGACGTTGAATTGCTATCACTTACTGAATCAGATGTTGAGTTACTGTCTGAAACGGAGTCAGATGTTGAATTACTATCTGAAACGGAGTCAGACGTTGAATTACTATCACTTACTGAGTCAGACGTTGAATTACTATCACTTACTGAATCAGATGTTGAGTTACTGTCTGAAACTGAGTCAGATGTTGAGTTACTATCACTTACTGAGTCAGACGTTGAATTACTATCTGAAACGGAGTCAGACGTTGAGTTACTATCACTTACTGAATCAGATGTTGAGTTACTGTCTGAAACTGAGTCAGATGTTGAATTGCTATCTGAAACGGAGTCAGACGTTGAGTTACTATCACTTACTGAATCAGACGTTGAATTGCTATCACTTACTGAATCAGATGTTGAGTTACTGTCTGAAACGGAGTCAGATGTTGAATTACTATCTGAAACTGAGTCAGACGTTGAATTACTATCACTTACTGAGTCAGACGTTGAATTACTATCACTTACTGAATCAGATGTTGAGTTACTGTCTGAAACTGAGTCAGATGTTGAGTTACTATCACTTACGGAATCAGATGTTGAGTTACTATCACTTACTGAGTCAGACGTTGAATTACTATCTGAAACGGAGTCAGACGTTGAGTTACTATCACTTACTGAATCAGATGTTGAGTTACTGTCTGAAACTGAGTCAGATGTTGAATTGCTATCTGAAACTGAGTCAGATGTTGAATTGCTATCTGAAACTGAGTCAGATGTTGAATTGCTATCTGAAACGGAGTCAGACGTTGAGTTACTATCACTTACTGAATCAGATGTTGAGTTACTGTCTGAAACGGAGTCAGATGTTGAATTACTATCTGAAACGGAGTCAGACGTTGAATTACTATCACTTACTGAGTCAGACGTTGAATTACTATCTGAAACTGAGTCAGACGTTGAATTACTATCTGAAACGGAGTCAGACGTTGAGTTACTATCACTTACTGAATCAGATGTTGAGTTACTGTCTGAAACGGAGTCAGACGTTGAGTTACTATCACTTACTGAATCAGATGTTGAGTTACTGTCTGAAACGGAGTCAGATGTTGAATTACTATCTGAAACGGAGTCAGACGTTGAATTACTATCTGAAACTGAGTCAGATGTTGAATTGCTATCACTTACTGAATCAGATGTTGAGTTACTGTCTGAAACGGAGTCAGACGTTGAATTACTATCTGAAACTGAGTCAGATGTTGAGTTACTATCACTTACTGAATCAGACGTTGAATTACTATCTGAAACTGAGTCAGACGTTGAGTTACTATCACTTACTGAGTCAGACGTTGAATTACTATCTGAAACGGAGTCAGATGTTGAGTTACTATCACTTACTGAGTCAGACGTTGAATTACTATCTGAAACTGAGTCAGATGTTGAGTTACTATCACTTACTGAATCAGACGTTGAGTTACTGTCTGAAACGGAGTCAGATGTTGAATTGCTATCACTTACGGAATCAGACGTTGAATTACTATCTGAAACTGAGTCAGACGTTGAATTACTATCACTTACTGAATCAGATGTTGAGTTACTATCACTTACTGAATCAGATGTTGAGTTACTGTCTGAAACGGAGTCAGATGTTGAATTGCTATCACTTACGGAATCAGATGTTGAATTGCTATCTGAAACGGAGTCAGACGTTGAGTTACTATCACTTACTGAATCAGATGTTGAGTTACTGTCTGAAACGGAGTCAGATGTTGAATTGCTATCACTTACTGAGTCAGACGTTGAATTGCTATCACTTACTGAATCAGATGTTGAGTTACTGTCTGAAACGGAGTCAGATGTTGAATTACTATCTGAAACGGAGTCAGACGTTGAATTACTATCACTTACTGAGTCAGACGTTGAATTACTATCTGAAACTGAGTCAGACGTTGAATTACTATCACTTACTGAATCAGATGTTGAGTTACTGTCTGAAACTGAGTCAGATGTTGAGTTACTATCACTTACGGAATCAGATGTTGAGTTACTATCACTTACTGAGTCAGACGTTGAATTACTATCTGAAACGGAGTCAGACGTTGAGTTACTATCACTTACGGAATCAGATGTTGAGTTACTGTCTGAAACTGAGTCAGATGTTGAATTGCTATCTGAAACGGAGTCAGACGTTGAGTTACTATCACTTACTGAATCAGATGTTGAGTTACTGTCTGAAACTGAGTCAGATGTTGAATTGCTATCACTTACTGAATCAGATGTTGAGTTACTATCACTTACTGAATCAGACGTTGAGTTACTGTCTGAAACTGAGTCAGATGTTGAGTTACTATCACTTACGGAATCAGATGTTGAGTTACTGTCTGAAACTGAGTCAGATGTTGAGTTACTATCACTTACGGAATCAGATGTTGAGTTACTGTCTGAAACTGAGTCAGATGTTGAATTACTATCTGAAACGGAGTCAGACGTTGAATTACTATCTGAAACTGAGTCAGATGTTGAATTGCTATCACTTACTGAATCAGATGTTGAGTTACTGTCTGAAACGGAGTCAGACGTTGAATTACTATCACTTACTGAATCAGACGTTGAATTACTATCTGAAACGGAGTCAGATGTTGAGTTACTATCACTTACTGAGTCAGACGTTGAATTACTATCTGAAACTGAGTCAGATGTTGAATTGCTATCACTTACTGAATCAGATGTTGAGTTACTGTCTGAAACTGAGTCAGATGTTGAATTACTATCTGAAACGGAGTCAGACGTTGAATTACTATCTGAAACTGAGTCAGATGTTGAATTGCTATCACTTACTGAATCAGATGTTGAGTTACTGTCTGAAACGGAGTCAGACGTTGAATTACTATCTGAAACGGAGTCAGACGTTGAATTGCTATCACTTACTGAATCAGACGTTGAGTTACTGTCTGAAACGGAGTCAGATGTTGAATTGCTATCACTTACTGAATCAGACGTTGAGTTACTGTCTGAAACGGAGTCAGATGTTGAATTGCTATCTGAAACGGAGTCAGATGTTGAATTGCTATCTGAAACGGAGTCAGATGTTGAGTTACTGTCTGAAGTTGAGTCAGACGTTGAATTGCTATCACTTACTGAATCAGACGTTGAATTACTATCTGAAACTGAGTCAGATGTTGAGTTACTATCACTTACTGAATCAGACGTTGAATTACTATCTGAAACTGAGTCAGACGTTGAATTACTATCTGAAACTGAGTCAGACGTTGAGTTACTATCACTTACTGAGTCAGACGTTGAATTACTATCTGAAACGGAGTCAGATGTTGAGTTACTATCACTTACTGAGTCAGACGTTGAATTACTATCTGAAACTGAGTCAGACGTTGAGTTACTATCACTTACTGAGTCAGACGTTGAATTACTATCTGAAACGGAGTCAGATGTTGAGTTACTATCACTTACTGAGTCAGACGTTGAATTACTATCTGAAACTGAGTCAGACGTTGAATTACTATCACTTACTGAATCAGATGTTGAATTACTGTCTGAAACGGAGTCAGACGTTGAGTTACTGTCTGAAACGGAGTCAGATGTTGAATTGCTATCACTTACTGAATCAGACGTTGAATTACTATCTGAAACTGAGTCAGACGTTGAATTACTATCACTTACTGAATCAGATGTTGAGTTACTATCACTTACTGAATCAGATGTTGAGTTACTATCTGAAACTGAGTCACTTATACTATCACTCATTGACTCACTATCAGAGATCGAAGCAGAATCACTTTGGGAATTGCTGTCTGAAACGGAATCGGATGTTGAATCACTATCTGAAACGGAGTCACTCATACTATCACTCATTGACTCACTATCAGAGATCGAAGCAGAATCACTTAAGGAATTGCTGTCTGAAACGGAATCGGATGTTGAATCACTATCTGAAACGGAGTCACTCATACTATCACTCATTGACTCACTATCAGAGATCGAAGCAGAATCACTTTGGGAATTAATATCTGAAACGGAGTTACTCGTACTATCACTCGTTGACTCACTATCAGAGATCAAAGCAGAATCACTTAGGGAAATGCTATCTGAAACGGAGTCACTCATACTATCGCTCATTGACTCACTATCAGAGATTGAAGTTGAATCACTTAGGGAAATGCTATCTGAAACGGAGTCACTCATAGAATCACTATCTGATTGAGACGGAAAGATACTATCACTCTGTGATTCTGAATCACTTAGGGAAATGCTACCTGAAACGGAGTCACTCATAGAATCACTATCTGATTGAGACGGAAAGATACTATCACTCTGTGATTCTGAATCACTTATAGAATCGCTATCACTTTGGGAAGCTGAGTCACTCATAGAAATAGAGCTACTTGTTGAATCCGATTCAGAAGTCGAAGCGCTATCGCTCTCGCTTGTTGTTTCTATTCTATATACATGTGTTACTTCTTGATCATCTGCAGTAAACAAGCCTGAAGTCTTGCCTTTAGAATATTCAAAAACGTATCCGCTAACCGTCTTTGGACTTGAGGTCCAGGGGTCTTTTAGTTTTCCTAAAAGATCCTCGTCAGGAGAAATAGTGGCCCCATTTGTGTCAACATAGTGTTGTACAACTTTTCCTTCAGCTTCAACATAATCAAAACTGTCCAGTTGAAACTGTTGTAAATTGTGACCTACACCTGTAGAGGCTGCTATAGCAAAAGACATGCTTTTATTATTTCCTAACCAAGCAGTGAGGTCTTTCGAAAATGTTTTCCCATCATACTGAACAGTAAGTATATTATTTTGTGTTTCGTAGGTAATACTAATTGGTATAAAATTATTGTTAGATGGCTCTGATATTTGTAATGCTCCTTCAGATTCAGTTACAGTTGTTCCAGATTCATCAGTTTTTACAAAAGCCCCAAAAGCCACTCCCTTACCAGTAGTATTTGATCCTTGAAATTGCAACGGGTCAGCACCATAGCCAGTTCCAGGAGCATTCCAGAAAGTATCTAGTTTGAACCCAAAAGCACCTTTTGTACCCCCAAGCCCCATGGCGCCACCATGTTGCCCTATTACAGAGGTATTTCCAGGTTGGAATATAAACGATACTCCATCTGCTCCCCCAGCTTTCTGACTCTTATTACCTAAATTCACTTTACCTTGAATATTAAAACTTTCAAGTAGGTCAATTTTTGTGTTTAAAACTATATTTCCTACTTGACTTCTGTAGTCCTTCGTTAGCGTTGCCACATTTCCAGAAATACTGGCAGACCGATTTGTTGTGAAGTATTTTGATAAATCAGCACCATCAACATGAACTTCCCGATCAGAGGCTCTTGATGTACCTATCATATTTGGAATAACAGTCTTGCTTTGTGAAACTAATAACTGGTTACTACTGTCAACCTCTTTCGCCTGACTATCTCCTGTGCTTGTGCTATCTGCTTTAATCATTGGTACCGCAATCGCGCCACCTCCTAAAACACTCGCAATCCCCGTAATTGTCGCATACATCCACGTTTTTTTACGCTTATAAGAGCGGTAGCGCTCATGCTTATCGGAGTTTAACATTTTCTTAATGTTATTTTTTCTGGACATTAAATTTCTTTAACCTTTCTTTCGTTCCTCTAAATTTCTCGAATGACTTTC
Source organism: Colletes gigas (assembly GCF_013123115.1). Classification (NCBI taxonomy): domain Eukaryota; kingdom Metazoa; phylum Arthropoda; class Insecta; order Hymenoptera; family Colletidae; genus Colletes; species Colletes gigas. Next base: position 20,516 of record NW_025106746.1, read on the forward strand.
GCTGGAACACCAGCGGGCAACACATTTACTGGCAAAGATTGAAGGGACTAAACTTCTGGACCCAATCACCGTATTAGCACCCAATAACGCCCCCAGGATTAATGGTGCTCCTACCACCAACCCAAACATTACCCCCTATCGTAACAGGCGATACAATCGCACGTTCCTTTTTTCAAAACGTTCGGTTGGATAAACCGGATGATTGACTTTATAACTTTGGATGCGAGGGGCTAACTTAACATTTTTTCCAAAATTGATGTCTCCTGTAATCCAAGAAGAGATAATTGATATTCGCATAAAAATTGACTGAAAAATGAAGATTAGAGCCATAGTCAATTTGGAAAGGAACATCAATATAAACCGCTCCCTATTGTTCTCACTTGTCACCTCATTTTTCTTCCAATCCAAAGAGTAATCAAATTCCAATTTCAAGTAAACAAATTGTAATCTATACTTAAGTCAGAAAAACAAAAGTTTTCTCGAAATATAAAAACGCTTTTACCTATACATTTTGGGAAAAACAAGTGATGACAGAAATAACCATAGTATACTAGGGAGATATAGAGTTAGACATCAATAAGGAAATAAATAATTGACATAAAACGATATTTCAAGCAATGGTTTTATATTAGATAAAAATTTTATTTTCATTTCTAAATAGCCTATTATATTATTCAAAATAACTATTGACATTTTTTTGAAACATTAGTATAATATATAAATCTACTACAACTGTAGAAATTGAAACAAGGGATTTTGTTTGTGTTTGAAACCGCACTTACGATTGGCAATGTTGAGCGATTCTTAAGCTTGTAAAGTATTATCACTCTCACACAATGAATAGAATACTCCCTTATTACTGGACAATTAGAAAAAATTCACAAAAAGGTCACTAGTCAGTCGTAATAAATAATATTGAATTTTATAACTTTCTAGAATATCAATCAGGACAACTAGATATGATTCCCCCCTTGAATCATGGTATAATGGAGAAATAATGTTTATAATTAATTATTCAAAAAAAGTAAAAAAAGAATCTAACAGAATCAAATGGCTTTCTTTTACACAGATCGCGAAAGAAACAACAGCAGTCCTTTTAGCTTCAATCTTCTTTGCTCTTTTTTTAAGTTGGGTTAATTGGCTGTTGCAACAAAGTTTTATTCATGTATTGTGGGGATGACACTAATTTTTAAAGCAATTCAACAACCAAGAGTCTTATTTACTAATTAAAAAATTTGAAGGAGAAGTCAGTCATGTACAGCACTTTAGTTTATCTATTGATAGTGATTAGCTTGCTTATTATCTTAGTCACTCTATCGCAACCCTCTAAACAGCAAGACGCCCTCTCTCTGCTGTCAACCGATAAAAGTAACACGCTTTTCGAAACTCAAAAACCGAGAGGGTTAAGTTATCTGTTAATGTATATAACGGGATTCTTAGGCGTTTTGTGGCTTATTTTAGGAATTGTTTTGATGGTTTTAGGAAACAATTAAACAATCTACTTACGATCTTAGATTAAAATATTTTATTCTCTCTTTTAGGGAATATTTTATAGATAACTATCAAGAAAACTTTTGTTTTTCTGATAGTTTTAATTTTTTATTATTTCCCATACTAATGTAACGAAACTCATATTTGCGTTTTTTTATATATATCCCGGCAATATCCACTATTTATTTTAAACTGCTGGCTTTTTTATACCTTAATCATAAATTCAAGACAAAAAAGCCGCACATCTGAGCGACTTATTTCATAAAATAATTGAAATTATATCAATCATCCATCTTGTGATAATGAAAAGTAAAAACTAATTAAAACTTACAATTAAGGAGAGTAAGGGATTCGAACCCTCGCATCAATTTCTTGATCTAATGATTTAGCAAACCATCCTCTTAAACCTCTTGAGTAACTCCCCAAATATAAATTAACGGTTCCGACGGGAATCGAACCCGCGATCTTCGCCGTGACAGGGCGACGTGATAACCCCTACACTACGGAACCAAAGGAGAATATGGGATTCGAACCCATGCACGTTTTTAAACGTCTACACGCTTTCCAAGCGGGCCTCTTAATCCTCTTGAGTAATCCTCCGAATATTGAAATATTATATCATTGTTTCTAAATTAAATCAAATCAGAAACATATTTTGTAAATGTTTTTTAAAATAACATCTCACAATTTCTATTATAAAAAGGCTTCCTCATTAAACAAAGCTACTTACATAGATGAATTTAGCCATTTGTGCTTATATTCTAATTATCCGAACAAGAACCAAAGTGAATTTGAAACATTATAGTAACCTAGACACCAAGTTAAGAGAAATCGTAAAAATTTTATTAAGACAAAAAGAAACTTCGATAAACAATTAAAAAACTCCGTAGCAAAGCTCATTCTTCAAAAGGGCCACCCTATTAAAGAGATTAGCTAAAAACACAGTATTCACACCGGTTCTGTTGCAATATTTAAATAGGAATAATAAAACTTAAATATTATCTCTTGCCTATACAAATAACTATAATATAAATTTAATTTCCGTAGAGACCAAAAAGTCGAAGAGCGTTCCTTTTCTTTGGCTCTTTTTGTGCATACCTTGAATGATTTTCATGCCCTTAAGTGTGGTTGAAGAGCTCCGAAAAATTTAATAAAATTATTTCGGAGCTTAATTGGGCAGGGGGCTTATTACTTTAAAGTTCACGGTTTGTTACCCTTTTTGAGTATATAAATATAAAAATTCAATTCTTATCAACGTAAAATGACTTACCTGTTTCAACAACTCCTATTAGGTTCGATCTTTTGCAAAAATACCATATCGTGACCTATAGCGCTTGAAAGTTCTGCGATTGATTCCTGTTTTTTCTTCTACTTCTTTATCTGTAGCTCCCTCTAAAAAGAGTTTAAATGCAAGTTGAAGACGGGGATCATTTTCTTGATATTTTCTTTTTCCGCCTTTAAAACGACCCTTTTGTTTAGCAAGGGCAATTCCTTGGGCTTGGCGTTCTCGTATTCTTTTTCGTTCTGACTCAGCCTGATACTTATAGATTTCTATGACTAGGTTATTGATCAATCTTCGAAGATTTTCATCCTCAATCCCATTCATAGAGGGTAAATTGAGAACCTCCAAGGTGGCTCCTTTTTGTTGTATCTCGTTCATGATCGTTGTAAGATCTTTACTGCTTCTTCCTAAACGGTCTAATTCCGCCACCACAACAATATCACCCTCTCGGATATATTCTAACATTGTTTTTAGTTGGGGTCTTTCGGTAGTTTTTCCACTGATTTTATCTGAAAATAATTTAGAAACATGATTTAATGCTTCTAATTGTCGATTCAGGTTTTGTTCTTTACTGGATACTCTGGCATAACCAATTTTCAAGAGTTGCTCCTTATCTATTTCTTTGTATTTTTATAATCCCTTTGAGAGAAGGTTAAAAAATTGAGTTAGAAACTCTAAAAATTCTTTCTCATTCATAATAATCAACTTTTGCCCGGATTCGATCGCCTTTCTTCCATCTACAATTTTTTGAGAAGGCCAGTAGCCCTTAAGGAGGTCAATAGGAAAATCCCCCATCACAATCCGAGTTGTTTTTCTCGTCACACTATTTTGAAAATTTCCCTGCAATCCTTCAATAATAAATTGTGCCTGCTTCCGAGTCATTGTTGTGAGTGTTCCGGTAAATACAAAATATTCATTTTTTAACATTTTCCCCCTTTCCTTCCTTTAGAATAAACGTAAAGCCCAAGTTTCAGATGCCCAACTTATTTGACACCTTACAAAAGCCATTATATCAAAAAAATAAAAAAGGGCAACTAAGTATACCCTGTTGGCCATTCTTAATAATACTATTTATATCTTATAAAAAAACATCCTAAATTTTTAGGATGCTTTTATCTGAAAATATAACAGGAATGCTAAAATTATTAGAATAGGTAATATAAGCAAAAACATGAAGAGTTTTGGGTATGCAAGTTTCTTACTCGTATTCTTGAGTTGTTTCTTCTTCAAAACTATTATGATTAAGTATATTAATAATAATCCGTACGTGTATGTAGTCATAATTTTTAGTATTTACCGTAAGTTGTATGGTCAAGGTACATATAGATTCTACCAGAATTTGGATGACTATTTATCATATTTGCTCCCTCAGTAAATCGGCCATGAAATGCAACAGTACCAACTCCGACTAAAGCAGCTAAAGCTAAATCTACTGGACCTGTTTCTAAACCTGCCGCTGCAACTGCTGCCACAACTCCGACTGCTCCTTCTGCTGTAGCACATTTTCTAAATGTATTTCTCAAAAGTGTACCACTTGCTTTCGTGTTGTACTTCCAAAGTATCCCTACAGAAATAGGGCTTGCTGAAGCAGAACGTAATCCTACACTATTTTTATCTGCAGGCTTGATAACTTCAGTTGAAGTATATATTTCACCGGTTTGCGGATTTTCATAAATAGTTTCACTATTCCCTGTTTGAACAGTAGAGCTATTAGTAGTATTCGATTCTTGATTCGTAATAGAATCAGCACTTGCCAATAATGGACTTGCTGAAGACGCTACTACTACAAGTGCCATTAATCCAATAATAAGTTTTTTCATAAAAAACTCCTTCTATTTTTTGAGAGGTAATTCTCAAATAAATTATACCAATTATAAATTTATTGTCGTTAACATATGTTACTGTTCACCCAATGACTTTATACCTATTAAGACGAATTTAAAATGTCAATTATGGAGAATTACTAACATTAAATCTGGATGATGTCAATTAATACTTTAGATATTTTCTCTACAGCACTTTTTCGTTTCTATATTCCATGCTCTACCATTATATATAGAAAACATATAAATGAAGTTTTGGAGTATACCCTGTTGGCCGTTCTTATCAAAAGATTACTTTGAACTCTCATAAAATAATGTAATAATATGATATAATGATTCTGGCGCTTTCGCCTATCCTAACGGAAAGGAGGTAGCACAATGTATACACTTCTCTCAATTGTTTCTGCTCTGACAATTAACTGTCTGACCGAACTTTTCAAGTATTGGCTAGATACTCGAAAACAAAGCAAGAAACGCAAAAAGTGCCACTAGTCGCAGAGTGTCAGATGTTAGAGCATCTGTCTTTTTTTGTACAAAAAAAGACAGCTATTAGAGTAGCTGTCTTTTTCGGTAGCACTGAGTGCATACACTTTTCTCTTTAACTAAAGTTTATCACATCTTCGTTTATTTGTCAACCCTTTTTCTTACAAATTACTCATCCGATTATATTTTCTCTCAAATGCATTCTTCATTTCTGAGGTTGCTTTATTAAATGGGTTTTATCTACATAAGTTCCTTTAACAATTGTTCGATGCGTTGCTTCCGCATCCGCACATGTCACTAAAGTGATTTCAGTTTTACCTGGAGTATCATTGATAACTTCGACGTGGTCTGGGGTAACGGTACTAATGTTGTCAATCTTATATTGGTAAATATTTTCTTTATCTGTGACATAAATAACCATCCCTGCTTTAGCTTGTTCTAAGGGGGTAAATAAAATAGAGAGGTCTGAAGTAAAGCCTGTCATGTTATGCCCAGCGAGAGAATAATTCGCTTGTCCCATAACCTCTTCTTCTTTCATCGTTCCTGCGCCGTATAATAATGAGGTATTCCCTACTCCTATTGGAAGGTTAATCTTTAAATCAGGAATTGCAATTCCACCAATAACTGGCAAATCCTGTGAATTAAATTGACTAGAAAGCACGGATTGGAAATCTACAGATTTTACTGCTGAAAAATCAAAACTCGATTTTTCTTTTTTATTTTGTTCAATTTTCCTTTTTGAAACATTCTCTAATTGGTAGTGATTCGATTTCGTTGCAATTAACATATTTCGAATTGGCTTATTAAAAATTAAGACCAAACCGATTATAAAAATAATTCCTATCAATGTGTTAATCAGCCAATTAAACTTCTTTTTTTATTTCTTCGTTTCATAAAGTGTCTCAATCTATATTATTTTGAATTTAATTATATCACAATATTTTATTTATATAATTTTCTACTTAAAAATACATAAATATCACTTTTATAGCGTATAATTGATTGATTTTAGCTAATTTTTACATTATAATATCAGTAAAATTGATATTCGGTATTAGAAGGACTCATGAATCAATCAAATCAGAAATACTATTTTGACTATTCTTTTGAACCACGTCGAGCCATCCTCTTTGAAGATGTCAAATCCAACTATGCCTCTATTGAGTGCGTTCAACGTAATCTTAACCCTTTAACGACTTCTCTTTTTGTCATGAGTAGAGCGGATAATTCTAAGGGGTTAACGCTTGCCTCTAGTCCAACCTTTAAAAAGGTTTTTGGAATGAAGAATGTAAGCCGAGCAAGCGACTTACCATTTCTCATAGAAACAAGAAGATTCAACTATCCGCAATGGTATCGGACACATACAGATATTCATGGACAGCGAACTGAACCAACTTTGCAATATGTTGCTTTCATTGAGTCTTGTGCGAACCGAACATGGATTGTACCACCACAAATGCAATTATATGTGGATTATAAAATTGAAGTTACAGATATACTGACAAATTATACGTCAATTGATGAGATTCACGCTTACTCGATTGATGAATCTTTCTTAGACATTACTGAATCACTTAACTTTTTTTATCCTGGTATTAAAAATCGCTATGAGCAAATGAATCTGATTGCTTTGGATTTGCAACGTGAGATACTAGATAAGTTAGGACTCTATGTGGCAGTTGGCATGGGAGACAACCCTTTGCTTGCTAAGTTGGCAATGGATAACTATACCAAACACAACGACAATATGAGAGCATTAATACGTTATGAAGATGTACCTAATAGACTATGGACACTTACTAAAATGACTGACTTCTGGGGAATCGGAAAAAGAACTGAGAAACGTTTAAACAAGCTAGGAATTACATCTATCAAAGAACTTGCGAATGCTGACCCTCTTTTGCTGAAGCAAAAATTAGGAACAATTGGACTTCAGCATTTTTTCCACGCAAACGGAATTGACGAAAGCAACGTGAGAGAAAAATATACCCCTAAATCTTCTAGCTTCAGCAATTCTCAAATCTTACCACGTGATTATCACAAGCTCAATGAAAAAGAAAAAAATGATAAGGTAATTCAAGCATTACCACATCATCTAGTGCTTCATCTTCTTAATCAATCTTTTTCAAATCAGGTACAAATCAAAGTTAAATATCAAACTAAAGATAAATTAACTGGAGTCTATGGTTTTGTCTCAGAGTTTATCAATAACCAAGTAAGAATAAAATCAACAGATAAAATACATCTCATATCCATTGAACACATAATGAATGTTTCTTAGACCAAATAGGGGTTAAATTTAGCCCCCTATTTTTATATTGTAATGAAACTTGACAAATATATAAATGGATAATAAAATAATTGAAGATAAAGCATTTCAGATATATATAGAAAACGAAAGAATATATAAATGGAAAAAATAAGTGATTTGCTTAGCCCTAAATCAGTAGAAGAAATAGTAACTAAAACATTTTCTTTAAAAGATACTATAGAGGTTTATGCAAAATGGTCATCAAATTCATTTTGGAGTAACTTTAATACTTTGGAACTGTACCTTTCACTCTGCGATGAGGACCTATATAACAGAAACATTATTAATCCCACCAAAGTATCATCACATAATATTATGCCTTTTATTTCCAATGAATGGGTAGAACAATATTTTGAATTTAGAAGATACATGCCTGGAGAAGAAGACCCTATTAATAAATTACAAGATATCTATGAGGCAACTAAATTCTATGAAATTGACTCTATATTTTCTTTCAATAACAGCCTCAACGAAATTTTGAACCAATCTCTTAATAAACTCGAACTTTTAATCAAACAAGAAAATAATAAAACTACTCCTCCAATAGATATCCAAAAAGAGATTGATAATATATTTAACAAAAGAAATAACAATGAAAGTTTCGAGAACTATTTTGACTTCTCCAATATGCAATGGGCAAATAACATCTCAAGTGAAAAAGACATTATTTCTAGAAAATTACCTGTCTCAATGCTATATATTGTAAAATATAAAAAAGAAGGTCTTCTTAGAATTTCATCAACTCAAAATATATTAGGCTATCTAAATAACCTTTTGAAAAAAAGAAGTAAAGGACATCTCTATTTTTCCCTGTGAAAATTATGAATCCAGTGATGATTTAATTGCCTTTTTTTCAGAAAAATATGGAGGAACAATTTCTTCACTTAAAGAAAACAAATTATCATATAATATTACAAAGAGGACAATCTTAAAATTTATTGCAAATGTTGGATACAAGGGTAGAGTCGCTTTCATTTTAAAAGAAATGATTTCAAAAAAAGGGCTTTGTCAACATAGTATCAACAGATATAATAGTGATAAAAATGAAATTTTCTTTATAAGAGATGAATTTATTAAGTTGTTCAAACCATATATTAAAGATTATTTGTAAATTAGAGCAAAAAAAAGGGGCTAATTTTTGCCCCTTTTTTCATTTCATTAATAACTCAATCAATTTTTTTTTGATTTCTTGTTCTTCTTCAGTCCCTTCAAACTCTAATTTTTCTAATTGAGTCTCAATTTTCTTTAATTGTGTAATTGGCTTTTTAGTGGTTTTCTTTTGGGGGCTAATTTTTGCCCCCTCTTCTTCCCCACCTTGTTCTTTAGCTTTTCTAATAAGTTTTTGAGCGGTATAATGACTGATACCAAATCTTTCAGCAATTAAGTCCCTAGTCTTTCCTTTAACCAGTTTTCCGTTGATCTGTACCCCTTGTTTTTTGGCTTTATCTAAAATATCCATATAGTCATCAATGATGGCTATTTTTTCTTCTTCAGGCATTTTTAAAAGTGAGCGAGTTTGGAGGTTAGTTTCATGTAACTTTAGTCTTGTTACAAGTTCGTCCTCATCTTCATCTACTTTCTTAGCAAGGACTTCGTAATCTTCAGGAAGTCTATTTTCACTAATTAGTTTTTTTATCGCATTAAATCGTCTATGTCCTGCAATCAATTCATAGCTATATTTATCACGCTGTTTAACTAGAACGGGTTGTAATAAGCCTAACTCGTCTATGCTATCAGCTAACTTTTCAATGTCAACTAAATCATAGTTGTTATTCTCATTTTCCTTTATCTCCTCAATAGGAATATTTTTTGTATTTGTTTTTTTTCGCTTGTGTTCGTCCTTGTTCATAAGGTCTGTAAATCCGAAACTATTACTCATTTTTTAACCCCTTTTTACTATTTCATCAATAAGATTTAAATAATCATCTTTTACTTTAGAACTTTTAGAACTATCAATTAATACCTCATTCTTTAAAGCACTTTCTGTAACTGGCTTAGCTTGATGTCGTATTGTGGTTTCAAATCTATTCCCAGATATTTCTTGAATAAATTGTTTATCAATATTATTTCTGTTGACCATTGTATAAAGTACGGTCACCTCTGTATCTAACTCATAATCATCAATAATTTGATTGATGTTCTTTAAAGTCGTTCTATAACCTTCAAGTGCAAATTTATCAATTTTTATTGGGATGATAATTTCATCACTCGCAATAATAATATTGAGAGTAATTAGATTAATTGTTGGAGCACAATCAATAATACAATAATCATATTTAGAATCTAGTTTCTTTAAAACTTTTTTTACAATGTTTGATGAATTACGATTGAATGAATTTCTTACTTTCAATTCACTTTCAGCAACTGCTAAACTTGAACCAATCATATCTAAATTATCACTTACGTTATAAATATATTGGTCAACATCTTCAAGTTTTTCATCAACTAATAACTCTGCAAAATCTTTATACTCCTCTTTCCAACGTTCATCCTCAAGAAAAATACTTGTTGCATTAGCTTGCATATCAGTATCAATTAAAAGCGTTTTAAAGCCTCTATTTGCTAAACCTTTTGCTATATTTCCACCTGTTGTTGTTTTAGCAACTCCGCCTTTTAAGTTTAATAGACTTATTGTTTTCATATTTTCTCTCTATTCTTTAGTTATATTCTCATGAGTCTTTGCGAAATGATACAGCCCCTCTAACGTTTCAAATTTAGTGTTACCCAATGTCGTTTTTTTATTTCTTAGGTTTGAAATCGTCATCCTAGAAACTTTAATTCCAATTTTTTCGAGTTCTTTCTCAATATACCAACCAGAAAAATTTTCGTCATCATCGAGTAGTTTCTGCACCACGTTTTTAATTTCATCTGTTACTTTTTCCATATCAACCTTTCTTCACAAATATACAATATTTGTGAAAACTATATTTTTATAATTCATTATTTCATTCTCAGCCCTTTCACGTTTTGTGGTAATCTTCTTGCTCTTTCTCTGTCCAAAGGCTTGAAGCAAGAAGTTGTTTTTTTACTATATGTACATTGTATCGTAAATTAATGTTTACGTCAAGCGTTTTTTACGGTTTCGTCAAATTTATTATTTAAATATAAAAGGGGCTAAATTTAGCCCCCAACCCTTACTTAAAAATTTATGATATATTTGATAAATAAGTTCTAGTTTATTTATATTATTGAAAGAGTCTTTAAGTTTTGATATACTTACTTGTACTGAACCTTTTTTGGTTTGTGGTAAACTTTCTTACTCTTTCTCTGTCCAAAAGGTTGAGAGTAAAAGTTTTTTTAGAGGAGATGTTCATTCATATACTCGTTTCAAAAAAGGGGGCTAAAATTAGCCCCCTTTTTTTGTTTCATACTTAATCTTGAAGGTAAATATTTAGTTTATTTACTATCCCAAGGACCATTCATTGGTACATAGAAATCAGACGAACTATCAAAAACTAATTTATGTATATTTTGAGCCTTATACGTTGTTAGAAATGCTCTGTATTCTGAAAATTTATTTCCAAAAACAACACTCGGTCTAAAATTATTAATCATTTGATTGCTGTCTAGCTTCCAATCAATTGCTTTCATCTCAGCCACTTGTAGTAATTCATCAATCGTTATACCACTCTCAAGCAATTTATGAATTGGCTGAAGTAGCTGCGTGTCATTTATGTCAAATTGAATCTCATAATAATTTTCCTGATGTTTAATTACGCCATTTTTATCCAATTCAAAGTTTATTTTTGATAAATAATTAAAGTATTCCAATACAATTCTAGCATCATCTATAAATGGGCTTATTTTACCAGAAGAAGTACGTTTAGTTAGTGAAATACTTGTATTCCCTGTTAGATCAGCACTAAATGGAGTGAATGTAAATTCAATTGATTGTATTCTTCGACCAGACATGTGATAAATATAGTCTAGGTTTTTTACTATTTGCTCGCCGTTTGCCGTTTTCAATTTGGAAATTTCTTTAACGGCTGTTTCTAAGTATTTTTTTCTATTTTTTCTTAAATCAAAAACTTCTGCGGTTTTACTAAAAACTTCCTCTTCAGTCTTTAAAATTTTTAGTATTTTTTTATCAAAGTCATCAATTCGCATCTTAGTACCTTTTGGAAAACTTCTAAATTCACTAATGAATCTATAAATTCTCTTTGAGTACTTAGAAGGTAAGCTGTTGTTAATTCCCCTGCTATACTGTAAATGTTTCACAGTTCGCCAATCTTTAGAATTAATTAGGTCGTAGACGTGAAGCGGTTTATCAATAATATTCCCTTGTGCATCTACTTGTTGAGGATTAATAACAGCATCAGAAAGGGTCAACTTGACCTCTTTTTTTGTTCCATCAAAGTCAATGATACTAAAAATATTGATTGTCTTCCAAGACTTTGGTGTCCCATCCTCGTTAGTCTCTCTTACTTGGTAGTAGGAGAAGTTTTTGAGCGCATCATTTAGCTCATACATGATTTTTTGGAGTCTTTTGCCATTATAAAGATTTTTTGTTCCATTCTTCCTAGTAACCCAAAGTCCCCCCAGTTCAGCAAGTTCTTGGTATGAGAAAGTCACAGGTTCTTTGCCATTATATCTATCTCTCAATTCTCCAAGAATAGCAAAAGTGATATTCTCACTTGCTGCGTTAATATCCTCGGTAGAAAACATTTCTGGGAGTTGACGACTGTACTTTATGTCATTTCTAAACTTTTCTTCATTTTCAAGTTCATCAATAAGGTTAAAGCTTTGCATAAATTACCCCTTTATCGGTATTAAAAGTGTACATAATGTTATTTTAGGCGTACTAATATAGCCAAAATGCGTTTCAATCGTAAAAAAGGTGTATTTTTTATGCCTTTTATAGTAGAAAATCACTTTATTTTTATAATTCTCTCTTTTTTTATGAAATTCTGTTCTAAAATACAACATTTTTACGAATCACTCGTTATTTTTATTAATATACACTTTTTTTACTACTATGTCCAGTATAAATGCAACATTTTTAAGAACTCCAACAACATTTTTAAGGAGTAAACAACATTTTTAAGAAGTTAAACAACATTTTTACGACGTACTTACAACATTTTTAAGAGTCAATACGCAAATTTTACGACATACATACACATTTTTTACTCCTCAGTACAACATTTTTACTCCTCAATACAACATTTTTACTCCTCAGTACAACATTTTTACGCTATTAATAGCTGTAAACCGCATGGTTGAGTCTTAAAATTGCCCCTTAACTGTAACTGTAACTGTAACTTTTATATATAACCATTAACTTATTGTTATTAATAATATAACTTACAGATTTTTTACTAAATAATAAAAAAGGAGCTAAAGCTCCAGAATATTTAATTTATAAAAAATCTTTTTCAATGGGAGTAAAAGCATCAACAACTTTTCCAATAATTCTTGTGTTTTCATTTCTAGGTAAGAGAATGTCAGGAAATAATCTATTTCCTTCAAAATCCTCTTCATCATTCAAAGAAACAAGTCTAATATGATCGTCTTCCATGTAAACCGACTTAATATAAGCAAGACCTCTTTCAATATCATCAACCGCATATATTCCACCAGGGACGTCAATATAATTTTGATACCTAATCAGGGCTATTTGACCATAGTGATAATCAGGCTCCATTGAATTTCCCCTTATAATAATTGCACGATCATGCTTGATTTGTTGATTCCAGTAAACTATTTCCTTACCATATTCTTGTGTATATCCTTCACCATACCCTGCAGATAACGCTTGTTCCTCTTCAACCTCATAAGGAATTAAAGAGTTGTTTAAATGGATAACTTTATTTTCTTCATTTTGCTCAATAAGGAGTTTTTTTGCATATCTCACTGTTTTTTCTTGACGTGGGTAGTTCAGTTTTTCCATGATTTCGTTAATTTCATTATTTTTAATATTTGTTTCTCCAAGCAAGTAACTCACAGAAACATTAAATATCTTTGAAATTAATAATAATCTTTCAAGCTGAGGAAAACCTTCTCCAGTCTCATATTTTCTATATGCACCTTGAGAAGCTAAATTTAGTTTTTGTGCCATTTGGACTTGAGTTATCCCACTATTTTTCCGTAATTCTTTTATTATTTCATGAAATTCCATAAAAAATCCTAACTTAAAATATTTCCTCTTGACAAATAACTCTTCAAGAGTTATTATATAAACATAAAGAAAAATGATAACTAATCAAATTTCTAATAAATAAAAATAAGCGGTTCTAGTTAATTTGACTAGAAGTCAAAAATAGAGCCACTTATTTAAAAAAGGGTACAGCGATTGCTGCAACCCCATACCGTTAATTTAATAACCTAGACAATTATTATTTTAACATTATGGGTGTGAATTGGCAATAGTTTTCTTTGTTGTACGCTAAACTGATTCCCACTTTTAATATCGGTGCAATAGATGACTCAATAGATATTTTTTTGTGAGAATCAACATAGCAAATGCTTTGTTGATTTTTATTTTGTCTGACATTTACTGGTTTGTGATTACACTTGAATAAGAGTAGCTGCAAAGTAGGTTCGATTCCTTCGTTGGGCTTTGCTGAGGTTTCCTTAGCACATTAGCAATTGCTAAAGGTAGCGCCGATTATGTTGGTTAATAATAGACTACGACATCCCAGTGGTCGTCTATTGCAGGTTCGATTCCTGTCGGTGCCATAAAAAACTTAATTTTATCCTAATGTTATTTTTGAAAGGAAGTGACATTAATATCATACTGGGAGATATGGGATGTATTTTGACAAAGCTGTTTTTGTCGAACGTATGTAACTCTATTCTCTCAATTTAGAATAGAGTTTTTTTCCGTTTCTACAGTTACAAATTTCGATTGGAGGAAGTTAATGAAAACAGCAATAGTTTGTAAAGAATGCAAGAAAGTTCATCACTTACCCACCTATGACAACATTTGCCAATATTGTCAGAAAGGTAAACCTGAGCATGAGATGACTGAAACCAGAGGCCATGTAACAGTATGCTTGGAGTGCAAAAGAAAATAATGGGAAATACAAAAATAATTACCAGGTATAGAACATTTGATATAAAAATAAATGATTCTGGAAAATTAGTTGTTTCCTTTGATTCACATTTGCTAAATCGAAATCCTTATGAATTTGAACCACAGATTGAAATCGTTTCTGAAGCAATGGATGCAATTGATCAATATTGGAGAAAAGAAACACGTCGATTTTCAGAAGGAATTCTGAGTTAAAATTTTGGAGTTAATAAGGTGGAGAAGAAGAGGGGGCAAAAATTAGCCCCCAAAATATAATTAAGAGATATGCCTCCTCTTGTTTGCTTTAGTTGATCTTTAAGATAAATACAATGACCTGAGCAAGTCATAAAAAGGCAACTACGTTTAGCGCCTAATTTGGCTTAATCTCACAAGGGCTACACTTGAAAACTGAATAGAAACCAGCGCCCTGATTAGTGCATCTATCGGAAATTATTTATTAAGACAAGGGGAGCTGTCGTAGATGAGCAGAGCTTCTCCGAGATGCAAACGAACGAGTCCCTATTTAACACTACTCCTAAAAAGTCACTGTTTTATAAACTCCACAGAGTTCCCAACTCCTAGACTACAAGTTGGACGTAAAAAACACCGTGCGGACTAAGTGTCTAGCCAGCAAGCTGTAAGGCAGCTTTTGTACACCTAAGGAGGATATTATGTACAGAATAAAAATTTCAGACTTACGTCGCCTTTCTCTTAGTGGAAATGCCACCGTAAAACTTGACAAAGCTTATAAATACCAGATTGGTGAAATTCGTCGTGATGGTATTTATATTAAGCAAATTGGGATTGTCAAAGGTAAACGCTCAGAAATTAAAATGAGAGAAACCTTTGCGAAAATGTATTCCCATATTCAAACGATTAAACAAGGTAAAGTTTTAATTGGGGAACGCCGAAATGACGAATTGATTGCGACTTCAACTTTTGAGAAAAAAGTAAAAGAAGGAGCAAAAAGAGATAAAAAAGTCTTAGGTGTTCCAGGTCAGAAAGTTTATCGGAAAAAGGAACGTAAGTCATGACAATCATTCTAAAACAAGACAGTTGGTGAGGCATAATATATCTTAGTTTAAATTTTATTATACTTCTGACCTATTGTTTTGGGTTGTGAATGATTGAAATCATTACTTGGATAAAAGCCATGATTTCAATCATTCACAAATTATAGGAGAAGTTATGTGATGAAATAAATGACTTAAAAATAAGAATATTGTTTTCTTTTTAAGATAAGTTTAATAATTGAAAAAGTTATGCTAAAATATAAGAAAACAAGAAAAGAAAACTGGAGAAAAAGTGGCTGAATTAGTTATAATATCAACATTTTATGCTTTTATACTATTATGGAAGCTGCTGAAATATAGTGTCATTTTGATTTATCAAATTATATATTTCATATTGAAGATATTGGCCAATATCTTTGCTTGGAGTTTAATGTTTCCTGGAACGAAATACTCAGGAGACTGGGAAGCACCAAAGGTAGATAAGGACGGTAACTATGGAGAGTATGAGCATAAATATAAATATTATAGGACTCAACAAAAAGTGAAAGCTGAAAGTTGTTACGATGTACTTGGAGTGTCAGAAGATGATGATTTGGCAACTATCAAGAAGGTTTATCGTAGCTTATCAAAAATTTATCATCCAGATGTGAATAATAGTAAATTAGCAGAAGAAAAATTTAAAAAAATTACTGATGCTTGGGAACAAATTCAAAAAAATAGAGTATAAAATTAATAGGAGCTAATATGAAAAAATTAACTAAAAAACAGATGGCAGTAACAGGTGCAATTGTAGTATTAGGTATTGGTGGGATAACAATAGGAGTAGTCAACCATAATAATACAGTACATGCTCAACAGGTTGCAAAAGCAAAGCTCATGAGGCTAAAGTTAAAGCAGATAAAAAAGCTAAAGCTGAGCAATTAGCTAAAGAAAAAGAAGCCGCTCAACAAAAACAAGTTGCAACATTACTTGCTACTGCAACCAAAAATCCAAGCGATAACTCAATTAAAGCTGTTAATGATGCGATTGCTAAATTGACAGACCAAAAAGAAAAAGCAAAAGATAATGAATTGGTTAAAGCGTTAAACGCTCGTCTTTCTCTCATAAAAAAAGCTGAGGCAGCAGTAAAAGATTATCAAGGACATGCTACAGATGCTAATAAGCAAAAAGTAGCGCAAGAGGCAATCAATAATCTTAAAGATAAAAACGATCAAGATGTTAAGTCACAACTTCAAAAACTTTTTGATGAAAGTAACAAACAAGCTCAAGAAGCTGCGAAATCGGCTCAAGCTAATCAAAAAGCAAGTTCAACTACTGGCACTAATAATAATGCTAAATCAACAGATACACAAACAAATGATACTCCTGCAGTTGCTGAGTCTGGAACAAATAATCAAGCTACATCAAATGTAAATTCAGGTAATAATACTTATGTGCCTAATACACCAAATACAGGTGGAGGTTCAAACACAGGTTCTAATACAAATTCAGCTAACACAAACTCTAATACAGGAAATAATACGTCAAATAATAATGGTACTAACTCAAATTCAAATAATAATAATGGAGGAGGGAATACAACTCCACCTACTCCTACTCCTACTACAAAATATTTAGGTTGGGTATCAGTTGATGGCGTCATAAAATACAGCCAAACTTTTGGTACGGCAGGAGAAGCTCAACAATACGCTCTTTCAATGTATCGCCAAGAGGGTGCTTCAAATTGGGACGCTAACGATATTAGTTGGGGAGTTCGTCCAGTACAAGGTTGATTTTAAAAGTAAATAAAATATTTGAAAAAACTCAAAGGAAATTACTCCCTTTGAGTTTTTTATTTGGAAAGGTAAGGAATATGTTTCCTATATTTATATCCACAAATGACGAAGATGGTGCAATTTGGGGGCTTATTAGTGCTGTAGCATTAATAATTTATCTGATATATTCTGCTTTTACATTTGTACAATGTCAAGTTTATAACGTTAAACTAAATCATCAAAATGAAAAGGTTGAAGAACTTGCTCATAGAATATGGCACAAAAAATATGCAGTAGAAGAAATTACAGTCAGTGATGAAGACCAGAGTAGTTATCCTAAACTTCCGGTTTTTTATGACGTTAATCTAGTCGTTTGGTCGAAAAGAGTAAAGGGAGTAGAAGAAAATGGCAGATATGCTTTTAAAGGAATGTTCCAAAATACTGACTATCAATATTATACTCTTATGGGTGAGGGGTTTAATCCATTTTATAGTTCTCAATGGAATAAGGAACTTGTTCAGCCACCATTAGTTAAAGAAATTCAAGATGAAAAATCCAAAGAAGTATATGCAGTTCCACTAAAGTCAACTCATTTGGTATTTTCGAAAGGAAGAATTAAAGAAATAAAGGATGTTGAGGATTTCCAACAGACTATTACGTCTAAGGAGTTTACAAATAATGACAATTATTAAAGAAAATCAAAATGATACTGGAGTTATGACATTTACTTTTAGATTTATCAAAAGAGAAGATATGCCTTATCCTAATTATACTGAGGAAGAAATAGATAAAATTGTAGATGTATTGGGTCGAGCAGGATTAAAAGATATCTGGGATTCGTTAGAAACAGAAGAAGATAGAGCGTATTTCAGGTCAATGAATGGCCCACTATTTGATAAGAATCACTCTAAATTTTAGTAGAGGAGTAGTCAGGAGGCATCAAGCTAACTAAAACGGTTGAATTTATAGTTTGATGAGGGTTCGACTCCCTCTACTCTTATTGGCTCATAAGAGCCTAAAAAATTAATACTGACCATTGGTCAGTTTTTTTGTTTAAGCTTAAACAAAATAGAAAGGAATTTTTACATGAGTAAAAATGAAAAACCAAAATTATTTTTGGATTGGAAAACAGGCAAGCGATTTGTCTTGATAGGGGGGATTCTGGTATCAGTTGCAGGTGGTGGAATTTTTGCTGTACAATCTCAGGCCAATGCTGCTGACGCTTCAACTGTAAAGTCTGCCTTTCCCACTCCACCTTTAGACACAACTGTAAATTGGGAAAATAATAAACCCCTTTATTATGAAGTTGACCAAACAGGTAAAGAACATCCAAAGCCACAACTATTATTGGGTGACGGAGTAACTCCTTCATGGTGCTTAGGTTTAGGGATTCCTTTACCAAACAATAGCACCACGGCACAAGCAGATGAATCTAACAAACTGTTTGCAAAATTAAACGGAGACCAAAAGGCAATTATTAATAATGTTGCCTACTTAGGGCGGAAAGAAGGAGGTTTAGAGGGTTACGCAGAAGCTCAACACGCTATTTATCTTTTGTTAGATGAAGCAGGTATATCAGTAAATCAAGCGAAAGATGTTGTTGTTAAAAGCAATACATTGCTTCAAGATGCTAATAAAATTAAGGACGGTGCAAACAAACTGATTACGCAAGCTAAAAATATGCGTAAGTTACCAAGTTTTAATAATTCAACTATTGAATTAATTCAAGGGGTAGAAAAAATAGTTACTGACAGTAATTCTGTACTTCCTAATTTCCCTTATACCAAGAATAATGTTGATGGTTTGACAATTTCAACAAATGGAAATGACTTAAAATTAAAAGCAGGTATTAAAACTAAGCATGGAACGATTAATAATGCTGTTCAAATGAAGAATTTGGATAACAATATTCCTGATAACTATATTCCGTGGTTTATCTTTTCAACTGATGGAGATTCAACAGGAGATAAAAGTCAGACAGTCCTTGCAACACAAGACCCCTCACAAGCAAAAACACAATTTAATATTAATATTATTGGGTTAGGGGAACTTAAAGTTACCAAAAAATCAGAAAACACTAAGTTTGACGCTTCATTAATGGCAGGAGCAGAATATAGTATTTTCTATAAAAACGGAACGGCTGTTAAATGGTCTGACGGACAATCAGGCTATCCAATATCAGTAACGAATGGTACAAAAGCTAATAATACTAATGCTGTATTAAAAGTTGGAACTGACGCTACTTTTGGAGTAAAAAATCTTCCTAATGATAAAGAATATTATTTTGTAGAAACAAAAGCCCCTGCAGGGTTTGCTTTAGATGAAACAAAACATGCTTTCACGTTTGATGAAAATTCTTCATTCAATAGTGCAACAAGTAATTATCACGTTGACGGAGAATCAAAAGAAAAACCTACAGGCTCTACTAGCCTTGTTAAGTATGACGCAGACACTAATAATACTGATACTCAAGGTAAAGGCGATTGGGACGGTATTGTTTATGGACTATTTTATACCAAAGATGATACTGCTGTTAAATGGACTGACGGCATAAAATCATTACCTATTGCCATTACCTACGGTACTAAGGATAATGATACCAATGTTGAATTGAAACTTGATAAAGATAATAAAGTAGGAGTTCAAAACTTAGATTTATCTAGCAATGACCAATTTTATTGGAAAGAATTACGCACCTCTAAGGGCTACTCTCTTTCTACAAAACATATTCCAGTTGATTTTACAGGGAAAGAAGCTGTAGATGTAAGCACAAATGATTTTGGAAATAATAAAGAAGCACAAAACAAAGCCCTTGCTTTACAGCTTCAATGGTGGAAAGCACAAGATGTTAATGGTTCTTTAACAGGTCTTGACGGTGCAGGCTTCACGGCTAAACCTTTAGAGGGTACTAAAGGAAAACCAGTTACAGTATTTTCAAAATCAACGACAGACACAAATGGCTTTACTAAAAATGGTTATACACTTTTTGACGGTAAAGCAAATACTGACGCAGGCAATGCTAGTCCTGACGGTTTAGCGTGGGGCGATTATGAGATTGAAGAAACGACTGTTCCTGACGGAACACAAGCGATCAATCCATTTACAGTTAAAACTTCAGTTGATGTTGATGATAAAGGCACTCCAAAAGCCTATAAGATTGTGATTCAAGATACTGTCACAGGTCAAGTAATTTCTAGTTATTCAATAAATGCTGATAAAGTGACAGATAATAATATCTTACTTAAATTAGATTTAGGTACAATTACAGATAAACCAACTGAAAAGCTTAAACCCACAATTCAAACCCAAGCCCACTCTAAAGACGGCGACAAAATTATTCAAGTAAACGAAGTGTCTGAAAAAACTGCAATGTATGATATTGCTGATTTTACAAACATTGAAAAAGGCGACCGTATCACATCTAAACTACACCGACTTGTAACGGATAAAGACGGAAAAGTAACGAGTGATAAAGTCGTACAAACTTTAAAATTTACTGCTGATGATGAAACCGTCAAATCACAACAACATAGATTTGATACTACTGCAGATACAACAAAAGATTTTGATATTCCTGACGGTTCAACAGTAACTTATGTCTTTACTGAGGATATTGTAGATAAGGACGCAGACCCTGATACAGGTAAGCCAGAAGCGACACATGACGACCTTAAAGACAAAGACCAAACATTAACGGTTGAAAAAGTTACTCCGTCAATTGACGTAGAAAAAGCCAATGCAAAGGTTCCTGACGCAGGGAATGGTAATCATACGGACAAAGACAATAACATTGGGGTTAATGACCACGACACAGAAGATACCTACTTTGAAGTTAAGCCAAAGCTGAAACTAAAATATTCTTCCGTGGCACTAATAATGGCAATGAACCACTCAATCATATTAAAATTGTCGATAAAACCACAAATGGTTCAGTTAATATTAAAGGCATGACCTTTACGTATAATGATAAAAAATTAACCGTCAATAAAGACGGAGAGTTTGAACTTGACGGAAAACTTTTAGTGTTACAACCAAAAGAATCAGTTATCGGTTCAGGAACGCTTGACGCACTACCAGAGGGCGAACTTCATGGAGATAAGGTAACAATTGATGGTATTGGAGTTTACTCTAAAAAACATGTGTCTGATGATGATAAATGGTATGGAAAAGTAGATGAAAAGCCAAAATCAATTGTAGAAAAAGTCGCAGGTTCACTTCCAACAACAGGGGAAGGCAAAGCTGCTTTAGGTATTTCAATCTTCGGTGTAGCTTTATTAGGCCTTGCTGCATATCTTAAACGGAACTGGATAGTATCTACTTATCGTAAGACTGTTCGTAAGATTCGTAAATAAATAATAAATGCTGAGGAATATCTTCAGTATTTTTTTATAGAGAGGAAAAAAATGAAGATAAATATATACAGAGTTTTATTTCTCATTACCTTATTGATATCAATAATATGCTTTAGTTTTGGAAAATCAATGGTGCCAACGGCCTGTTATTTTCTATTATTTGTAAGTATTTTTCAAGTATTGATAGTTGAAGAAAAATTAGATAAATAGAAATAATAGGTTAATATCATGAAAAAAACTTTGATTTCTATATTTTCAATCACATCATTGGTGACAGTTTCCTTGGTTGCCTTGAAGTGTAGACTAAAACCTCCTAAAAAGGAGGTTTTTAATTTTGATGAGCCACTCAAAGAGCAGGAACAAGAAATGTCGGAGGAAGATAAACAATCAGTTGAAATGCAAGAAAATAAACAACTAAAATACGATACGAAGAACAAAATTGAAGAAATACAACGTCAAGTTGAGCTGTTGAATGATTTGCAAAAGAAATTTCCATTAAATCCTGACCAATTTGAAAAGCGAATTATGGATAGCTATGATGCTAGTTTAAGGAATGCTCTTGATTATGCCATAAGTGCAATAGATACTACCCAACTTTTTATCGATCGTCCACTAAAAAAATTGACTTTAGATCGACCTAGTATGGTTTTGTCTTCGATATCTGCCAATGTAAAAGAGATAGCGTCCTACTTATCAATTTATGATTCTTCTAATCCGCTCAAAAAGCAATATTGCATAGAAAATATTATTTCTGAATTAAATTGTTCACTCGCATTTCTCCAACGTGTTGAAGCAAAGGGAATGCTTTTAACTTCAAGTTCTGCTGAAGCTAATCAAAATGAGTTCAATGATAAAGCGTTTCAAAATAGTGATAATCAGGATTTAAATTCAAGAAAAAGCGTTGCTAAAGAGAGAGTAGAGTCCTCAAACATAGATGAGTTAAAGGAAATATTGTCTTGTAGCCTTTATAACGCTCGAAGTGGAACACTTGAGCTAAGAGAAATTGTAAAAAGTAGTAACCATAATATTCTGGATGAAGTAGATTATCAGAAAGAATATATTAAATTACTTAATACTTTAACAAATATAGTAAGTCGCCATCAGGAAAACGATACACTCGGCTCCTTATTATTGGTTGCAAGGTATCTTCACGATCCAGACTACCTATCAAATTGGCTAAAAAATGCCAAAAAAGATGAGAGATTAACAATAATCGGAAATAATGAGGGCGAACAACAAGAGTTTGTAGAACCAAACATACTTAAAAATATCTCTCCTGAACCAATTGCTGCTTATGACGACGTTCTTTCGAATCATTTAAAAATTGAAGATATTCCTCAAAAATATCGTAGTCTTGATGGTTATATTCGTTCATTTGAGTGCGCCAGAGAGATTTCCGTTGATAGATATATTGAGATTTGTCGTCTCTTACTAGAAGATATACAGAGTTTGACAGAGAAATCCGCTATGACGAAAAAGGAAGGAAAAAGACTTCTTTCTGATACTGTAATCAATGGCTATGACTACTTTGAAGATAAAGAAGCATTAGACAACTTCATTATAGAGCAAGAAGAGGCACTTGGCTCTACGATAGGTTTATTCCGTGATCCAAATTACTCAGCTGAAGAGTTTAATAAAAATGTTAATAATCACTCAAAAGATGTCATTGATTTGGTTTATTATAGCAAAGAAGATCTAAAAACCCTTAGTTATATCGGCCGACAAATAAGAAATTCTCAAATACGGGGGATAAGTTTTGCGATTATCGTTAATTCAAAGTATTTTAAAAGGCCGCGTAAAGCTTATGAATACCTAGTTGAGCATGCGGATGAGTGGAGAGAAACGCCTGAGGTATCGGATGTTGTGATATCAGATATAAGCGTAAAAATAAGAATACTATTGTGTATAATCAAAAAAAATTAAAGACTTTCAAAAGGGTCAGCTTAATCGTAGTCATCATCTTTGCGGTATTAGTCGTAGGAGGAATCGGATTCACGATTGGGATGAGCGGAAAACAAGCAGCAATAAAACAAGTTGAAAAACCAAAGGTTACTGTCGATACAAAAAAATTATCAGACAGCACAGTCAATAAGTTTCTTATTGCTTACTATACAAAGAAAGATTTAGGTGAAAATGACAATCGATACAAACCATTGATGACTGACAGCATGTATAATCAAGCAACGTCTAATGAGAAACTACCAGTTAATCAAGCCTATAAAGGTTATGTGATTGACCAAGTCTTTAGCAAGGCTGATATTTATATCAATCAAAAAGACTTAACTGCAATTTGTAATGTAACTTATAAAAATACCCAGTTGACCAAACTAAATTCTAAGGTAGGCGCTTTATTTGATCAGCCCAATAAGGTAACCATTCGTTTAACGTTTCTTCAACAAGGTAAAAAGTACCTGGTGAATAATTTAGAGGCGATAACATTAGTAGAACCTGATGGAACGACAAGTGCAAACAGCTATCCGACTGCTCCTACAGAACCGTCAAGCAGCTCAAGTAGTATGAGCATGAGTTCAAACTCAACTGTAAGTTCTAGCCCTAGCTCTAGCTCTAGTTCAGAAGTCAGCACAACAAAGGAGAAATAAATGACAAAATTAGAAGAATTGGAAAAAAGAAAAAAACGCCTGGAAGCAGAAGCTGAAAAGGCTGAACAACAAGCCAAAAAGTATCAAGAAACGGCCAAACAAAAAAGGCAAGAAAGTAAGCGAGTGGAAGCTGAAATACTCTCTGAAACCTTAGTACAAAGTGGAATGAGTCTTTCAGAATTACAAGACCTTATTGGAATTAAAAATAACTCTCAACAACCCACAAAATCTGAAGGAGAAGCTTAATGTTTGAAGGAATGTTTAATAAGAAAAAATATCGGATTGAGTTAAGCCAAGTTCAAAATATTCGTCCGGATAAAGTAAGAAATGCGGGTGATTTAGTTAATTTTATTATTGGTGAGAATCAAGAATTACTAGATCACGAGGAACAAGGTTCTCTTGTCGTCTCAAAGATTGAAAGCTCTAAGAAAGGAGAGCAAATTTTATTTGCTCAACGTTTAGAACTACCAATGACCGCTAAAACAAACTTTGATGCGTTACTTGAACCTTTCTACACCAGAAAGCCACTTGATTTTGATGAAAGTATCTTGGAAATTCAAGATGAGCGTTCACAAGTTATTAAAGATACACTATCTAAATCACGTCAAAATGAGATTTCTTACGCCATTATTCCACAAAACTCTAATAAACGTGAAGAAAATGACGATGACTACGCTCCTGCTCCACAATTAGATTTATCGGATGACAAAGAAGAAGATGAGTCAGATTCTGGAAGAGATAAACAAGTCATTAATGACGATCCAAGTGAACCCTCAAATGATACTGGACGTACTGAAATCAATGTTCCTGCCTCAACGCTTTTAACAGAAGACGCAATTAAAGAAATTGTCGCTAAGGAGATGAAAGATAAAGATGAAGAGATTGAACGTCTTAAGCAATCTCTTCGTTCACAAGAAAAAGAGGAAATAGCTAAAGTAGAAAATCCACCAGTCAAAGATGATCATGTTTCCGAAGCTATTTTAGCAACTCCTTTAGTCTCTTCTGATTCATCTGAAGATGTCAATGTTCTTGATGTCATCAAGATGGTTAAGTATGATGCTAATAAACGTCTTGAAGATTTTATTGATCAAGAAACTGCCAAAATCAATGCGGAAATTGAAGCTCTTGATACAAGAGATAAAATTGAACCCACGTTATCCAAACGTTTTGGGGACGAAAAAGAGTTTGAGATTAAAGAATTGAACCGAAAGGTTGAATCAGAAAAAACTGAAGCAATCACTACTGAAAAGGCTCGGCATGAGGCAGCCCTCAAATCGATTGAATCTGAGAGTGAAGCTAACCGAGTGAGCCAATTAGCAAAACTAACTGAAGAATTTTCTACTAAATTATCTTCCGCAATTAAAGAAGAGTACGAACGTCAAACTGAGCAGCTCAATCTTATCCTTCAAGGAAAAACTGAAGAACTTCAATTACGTCAAAAAGCAGTTAATGAGGGAATGAAAAACACCGTCTCAGAAGTGCTTGAAGGCTTTAATACGAATCATGGAGAAGTGATTCAAAACGTTGAACGTCGAAAAAACTCAAGTGGTGTAATTTCGCTTCATCATCGTGTGGGTTAAAATGGAGAAATTAAATGGAACAAAAAGAAATATTAGATAAGTTCTATATTCATGGAGGGAACACATTAAGGGTTGTCCTACAAGTTTTGGCTAACCTCTCTACTGATGGGATTCATCAATGGGTTGAAAAGCGACAACCCTTGAAAGGAGAAATAGGACTTTATAAATTGCTTAATAGTAGTGACCCTGTTTCAATGAAATTCTTGCAACAAAATGTTGATTTGAATCAACTCAAAAGTTATTTGGACGAAGTCGGCTTACCTTTTGCATTCAAAGAAGTACCTGGAGGGACTAATTTCTATTTTAAAATTAAAGATGAACAGTTAGCCTACCAGGCACTTAGCAAAATTTTTGAACATATTACGAAAAATCCTTCAGATTTTGCGAAAAAAGTGGTTCAAAATCCACGTCGAATGACTTTTGAACAGCGATTAAAATATGTTAAGGAAAACAAACAATTTAAAGGAGACCTTTCAAAAGCACCTTCAGTTAAAGCTACAATGAAAGGAAAAGGATGAAAAATAAAAACAATAATCAACCCTATAAGAAAAAGTTTAAACCCTACTTGATATTGTCAGGATTCCTTTTTATTTTAGGTTTTGCGATAGGTAATTTCTTCTGGATGTTACCTGGAGATTCAATCTATAGTAAGGAAATTTTTCTAACAAGCGGAGACCTGTTAGGTTACTTTAATAAAGAACTCTGGCATTTCTTCTATCATCCTTCCTTTGCAGCTCTCGTATGTGGAGTTGTTTTCTTTTTGGTTGGGATGTTAATGTTTGTCTATAATAATGATTCAGGAATTTATCGAACAAACGTGGAACATGGTTCTGCTCGATTAGCAAAAGAGGAAGAGTTAGAAAAATATAGAGACCCAGAACCTGAGAATAATAAAATTTTAAGTAAAAATGTTCAAATGGGACTCTTTAATGATCGTCTCCCTCAAAAGGTTCAAAAAAATAAGAGTGATATGGTTTTAGGTGACTCTGGAGCAGCGAAAACCTTGGCGCTTATTATGACGAATATTATGCAGCTTAATGCCTCTTTTGTGATTACTGATCCTGATGGTGGACTTGTTTACCGTGTTGGTGCAATGCTCAAAAAAGCAAAGTATAACATCAAAATATTAGATTTAAATACCTTGACCAATAGCGACACGTTCAATATTTTTAACTATATCAAAACTGAGTTGGATATTGACCGTGTCTTAGAAGCAATTACTGAAGGAACAAAAAGTAGTGATAATCAAGGGGAAGATTTTTGGGTGAAAGCTGAAGCCCTTTTAGTTCGATCCATTATCGCCTACCTCTGGTTTGACGGAAAAGATAACAATTATACCCCTCATTTAGGGATGATTTCTGACATGTTGAGATATCTGGAGAGAGATGACCCTAAAAAGCCGAGTCCAGTTGAAGAATGGTTTGATGAGCAAAATAAGCTCCATCCTGATAATTATGCTTATCGCCAATGGTCGCTTTTTAATGACCTTTATAAATCAGAAACTCGTGCTAGTGTCCTTGGGATTGCGGCCTCACGTTACTCCGTCTTTGACCATGATCAACTGAGAGATATGATTCGTCACGATTCTATGGATATTGAGTCATGGAATGAAGAAAAAACAGCCGTATTTATTGCCATTCCAGAGACAAGTAAGTCGTTTAACTTTATTGCCAATATTTTTCTGGCAACGATTATGGAAACATTGCGTGCGAAGTCAGACCGAATCAGGCTTGGTAGGGAACAATTAGCCCCTGGAAATAAACTTTTGCACGTGCGTTTTCTAATTGATGAGTTCGCCAATATTGGTAAGATTGCCAACTTTGAAGAAGCTTTGGCTACTTTCCGTAAACGTGAAATGTCATTCATGGTCATTCTTCAGTCTCTGGCGCAACTTAAAAAAATGTATAAAAATAACTGGGAAGAAATCGTTGATAATTGTGCGAGCCTTATTTACTTGGGAGGAGATGACCCAAAAACTTTAGAGTTCTTATCTAAACGTTTAGGGAAACAAACCATTTCTCTTAGAAAACATAGCATTTCTAAAGGTGGCAATGGCGGAGGCTCTGAAAGTCGAGATAAAACTGGCCGTGACCTTATGATGGGAGACGAAATCGCCACTATTGACGGCGATGAGTGCCTCGTATTCATTAAAAAAGACCGTGGTTTCCTTGACCGCAAATATTATGCCTATGAACATCCTAGAGCGGATGAACTGGCTAGAAATCCAGGTGATAAAAACTGGTTTAACTATCGTCGTTACATGAATGAAGAAGAAAAATTGCTTGATGATGTAAGGCGTGGAGCAAGTATTTTAAATGATCATGGAATGATTCAATCTGAAATTCCTGCTTAAACATTAAAGAAAGAAGAGGGAACAAATGGAAAAACAAGAGGATCCGAATTTAAACCAGGCTTTAGATGATTTACAACAATCAAAAGCACTCAATAGCCAACAAGCTCAACAAATTTCTGAATTACTTAATCGTTATAGTGATTTAGAAAAAATGCACAACGAGGCACTCCAGAAGTTAGAACAACTCTCAAAAGGTGGGCCACTCTCAAAAGAAGTGAAAACAACTGTAAAAGAGACCGCCTCCGTAAGCAAGCAAAGTCAACAACGTGTGACAGATTTTGTTAACCGACTCATTAAGACCTCTAAGCTGAAGAGTCAAACAGCGCTTAGAATTTCAATGAAAACCATGCGTGTTGATTCTCTTCTCACGTCACTCTCTACTGGTTTAAAGGCCAGTTAGAACAAAAAATTCAAGCTTTAGGGGTAGAGCAACAACAACCTAAAATTGAAACAGAGCAAAAAACCAACATAGAAAAAACTCCAGAGCCTGAAGTAGTTGCACGTCCACGAGTTCGAGTGGGCGAACGTCGTCCAGATTTTCAGTCAGACAAATCGAAATCTAAAAAAGTTGAACCTTCAAAGCAAGAAGAACCAACTAAAAAGAATAAAACTGCAGCTCCAGAAGTTGAACTAACCAAGGAAAGTCCCAAACCTAGTGCCTCTGTTCTGCCAGAAGACTTTCGCCCAATCTTAGAAAGAAGCCCTCTCTCCATTGATGCCGCTCATGAATCTCAAGATGAGTTAGGGAATCCAACTTATGGTTATCGAGCCAATCAGAAAGTTGACGTGCCTGGTGTTCCTCTTGAATTAATTAAAGGCTTGAGTAGTATAAAAATCAGCGATTTATTGAAAAAAGACCTGGTTGACCGCTTAATGGATGGTCGTCTGTCTGTCGATCAAGTCTTTACTGAAGCCCAACAAACTCAAATGGTTGCGGCTTACAGTAACCAAAAAAAGCAGCCCAATGCCTTTGAAAAGCGTGTTTCCAAAGCAGAAGTTAAGAAAAAAGCTCAAAAAGCGACCATTTCTCAGTCTCAAGAAGTCACTCAAGAGAAACATCGCTCAAGATAAACTAAAAATGGTATAATTAGAAAAAGAAACGTGGAAGGAGAAGACTCATGGATAATGAAAAATTAGCCCAGTTTATTGCCAGTTTAGGACGATTTAATGACTACGGAAGTACTGTTGCTCAAACCAAAGCAGCGCTCGATTCTGGTTCAGTTGAGCCGCTCCGTAATGATAATGATGACCGTGTGATTTTTGAAGATACAGTACGTGCTATTGAAATTATAAAGGAAATGCCTTTTGATCGAGAAAGCATTATTACCACAAATTCTCAATTTATTGGAGATAGTGCGGAACAACCTTACCGACCAGGACATCTTCGTGATGGGGTTTATGACCCAATACGAGACCGAATCCACGTGGACTTGTGGCCTGGAGATGATGGGGGAACAATCTCATACTACCCTCCAGCACAGATTGAAGAAGAAGACATTGACCAAATTGTAGAACTTTGGAAAAATTCAAGTAAGAGTGACTTAGATGCCTGGGCAATGTTTGCAAGACTTGCTAAACTTCAACCTTTTCAAGATGGAAATAAGCGAACGGCTCTCATTGCGGCCAACCATGCTTTAGGTGCCTTTAAAAGTCAAAATTACCTTATGCCTCCAACTGGACGACTCTATATCCGCTTTATGGATGGCTTACTTGGCTTTTATGGTGTTGGATTACCTGGTGCATTAAATTCAGAAAAAGAAGCCCTCAAAGAGTTTTTAGAAATTGCTCCAGTAAGAAAACTGCCACTTAATAAATTTGAGGAACGTCTCAATCAGGCAAAAAGAGATAAGCAAACTTCTACAGCCCCCACTCGGTATTATGAGCCATCAAAAAACAAATCAAGATAATCATAAAAAATAAAGAGACATCTGACAAGTAAGATGTCTTTTTTTTATATCAATTTAACAATCGTTTTATTAAGAAAGGAAGTTCAATGGGATTACAAAAGAACAATAAAAATGAAAGCAAGTGGTTTGACGAAATTTGCGAGCGCTTGGGGATTCAGGGAGAAACAAAGAATACCGTTTTACTCATAATTGAAAGCAATAGGAAATTTCTGGGTTATCCAACCTCTATTAATGAATGTGAAGTTATCGTTAAACAAGCTTTTAATTATGCTTTTAACTAAATATCGCAATATTAAACTAAGGCATCTGTAAAGACGTCTTTTTTGATTGGAGAAAATAATGGCAAATTATAATAGACCTCAAACAAGGCAACTCTCCTCCCACTCAGAGCGCAAAAAACTCAGAGAGGATGCCAATAATAAGAATATCGTTGAAGTGGCACAACAACTCGGAATGACACTTGAGCGTATTGGGAAAGATTATCAATGGAAAGACCATGATAGCTTAAAATTTGATACTAGGAAAAACTATTTTTATTGGAACTCCCAGGGTTTTGGGGGTGGCCCTATAAAATTGGCTCAAACCATTATGGAGTGTTCTTACGGAGAAGCGGTTCGGTTTTTAACTGGAAAAGAGATTTCTAAATTTGATAAAAATCTTATTCCAAAGAAAGAATTCAAATATTTTCTAAGTGAAACTCCTTATGCAACAGAATTAAAAGTATTTACATCTCAAAAACGCCAAATATCAAATGAGACCATTGATTTTCTAATTAATCAAGGGGTTCTTGCGCAATCTAAATATAAAGATCGAGGACAAGAACAACCTGATCCAGTAATTGTATTTAAAAACATTGACTCAAATGGTGAGATAAAAGGAATAGCGCTCCAAGGGATGATCGATCATCCTGACCTTTATCCAGGACGTGATAAGCTGAAAAAAACATTTGGTAATGGATCCTATGGTTGTGTAGTTAAAGTTGGTAAGCCCCCAACCAATAAAACAATGACACTAGAACATCCTCTAAAGATTATTGCCTTTGAGTCTGGCTTTGATATGATGGCCTATTTGGACTTGTTCAAAGAAAAAATCGGTGATGCATATTTTGTAGCAATGCATGGTCGTAAGAAAAGTGTTATTTCAACGACTCTTGCCAATGCACTTAATGTTTCTGGTACAGATGAAGGAAAGGCAACAATGCTTGATGTCATTGAAAATTCTACAAATGGAATTGATGCTGTAAAAATAATATTAGCGGTTGATAATGATGAGGCTGGTCGAAAATTCGTAGAAGATTTTGGAATTACCAAAGTTTCCGTTATTCCACACCTTCCTAAAGTAACTCCTGGAGAGAAAAAATCGGACTGGAATGAAATCCTCCAACGAATTAAAACGCCTCAAAAATCCCCCTTTGAAGAGCGGTTAAAGAAAGCTGCAGAAGCACGTCCAGATTTTGCGACTCGTCTTAGGCAGGCTGCTGCAACTAAACAAAAATAAATAGGGAGAGAGTATGAAGAAAAAACAATTAATTAAAGAAAATGAAGAACTACAAAAATCGCTTGCCTTTTTTATTATGGTAGCTGAGCTAAATAAAGTGAAGATTCCTGAACAATTATTTGAGCGTTATGGCTGTAGAAAAAATGAACTTGGCTTTCCTGTAGAGCTTTTTCCTAAAAGTGAATTTGAACGTTGGGGAAATGCTCAAGAATATGTGTTATTACAAAAATCTGTAGAAGATAACCTTGACAAAAGAGTAGAAGTTGGGCCGATTGCAAAGGAGTTATTAGAAAAAAATATTAATCTTAATCTATGGAGTTGGAGTAAGAATTTCAAAAATGGGTTTGAATATTATTCTGCGCTATACACTCAAGGCCTTGCCCCTTTACTTAAAGAAGCCGTAGAAAAACATCAAGGTATTGGATTAAGTTATTTTATTCAAGATACACTTGTACCTGCTTGGCTTTATGGTTATAAGGATAGAGAAAAAATTGAAAACTCAGAGGTAAATATAAATGAAACAAAAACAAATTAAAGCAATAAAAAAGCAAATTGTAGAAGAATCCGCAATCAACGTCGGTTATTATGAATCGGTCATTCCTGCGATTATCGAAAATATCGACCCTGACACGTTCTACCATCTCATGGGTCGAAGTTCTGGAGAGTGGTTACTAGAAGCTGCTAAGAGTAATAATAGAGCAGAATTTCAAAATATTCTTGTCAGCGAAGCGGTGAAAACCATGTCTTATTCAGAGTTTAAAACGATTGCGCATTATTTTTTCAGCTACCAACAAACTTCAGGGGGAATCATTGCAAAACCACTTGAAATTACAACAAATTTATTTAATCAACTTCAGAATGATTCGGATGAAATCTTTGGGTCTAATACTAAAGCTGATGCGGAACGAACAAATGAAGAAAAAAGTAATGTTGATCAATCTTCACTAAAAATAAGATTCATGATCAATCAAGCATTCCTCTCAAGCATGCAAAAAGACCTAACTTATATGGATGATCAATATCCTGAACTTTCCAAAATGATTAGTCAATCAGGGATGAGCATTGTCAACTATTCTCATCTCTCTGACTCACAACAAGCTTATATAAAAGAAGCTTTATACTTTAATAATGAAACTCCTGATCCGCTTGTTGTTCAATGGGATGACTTGAATGATCACTCAATTTATTCTTCTTTGGGAATGGCTTTGATTGAATGGTACACCGACCAAGATTTTTCTTCTGGGTTTGTGGAGGATATCCCAGAAGGTGGAACAATCTACGACCTAGATTCAGAAACCTATAATATCAAAGGAATTGAAAGTCTCCTAAAATTTGACTATTTTTCTGGAGATAGCACAAGTTTAGCTACTTTGAAAGAACTAGGAATCTCTCTCCCTCCTGCGGCTCTTATCGGTTCTTTACCTCTTCAAGATAGAAGCTATGATGAGAATACGCATCTTCCTTACGATTGGAATGATAATACAATCTCTGAAGCACTTGAAGGTTATGACTATTCAATTATGACAGGAACTGACTACTTCAATCTTTTACCAGATGATTCAGTTAAAATAGAGGGGGAAATTTTGGGGAAGAAGGATTTTAATGATGACCAAATTGTTGTCTACGACTTTCAAGACCCTGTAGAACCCTTTTATTTTGGAGAATCAGCCGTTGAAGCGATTCATGAAATTGTAAGCCTTCTTCCTTTTCAAGATGAAATGCAAGACTGGGATAGAAAGTGGGATTATAACGAATGGATGAGCACCGTAGATCAATTTTTAGGAAAACCTCAAACCATAATAACTGATTATCATTTTGATGTCACTCAGAAAAGTATTCTGAACGATTTGAGAAAAGCAGAAGATGATTTTAAGCAAACAATGATTGAAAACTGTCCTTCTGAAATATTTAATCAAGCAAGTCAGATTCTTTATGTTTCGGATGCTCTGTTTGAATTGACAGGTTTTATAGAAGACTTCAGTTCAGGCGATTATCCAGAACACACCTATAGTTACGAAAAACAAATAAGCGCCCTCTTTGACCGATATTATACAAATCCTCCTCACAATGGAACTGAATTATTTATTGCGGCTGCAGAAAGAGCCTGGTACGATTCAAGTGTCAATTATGAAGTTGGTAGTGATGATAAAGCCTATTTTATGGAGGACTATGTTTCTGATTACTTTGGACTTTTACCTTATCTCAAAGCTTATGAACCTAAACCAGTTCAACTAACCAATGATGCTCCTCAACACTCACAATCAAAATCACACTCAATATAAGCAAAGCAAGAATAATCAAATTCTTGCTTTTTATTTTTGGAAAGGAAAAATATGACCACTCAATCACCAGAAATTGAACCCTTGTTTCATGGTTCAGACCGCTCATTTGACAAGTTTGAACTACAAAAAGACCCTACAAATGGTGTAGGGCTTGGCTTTGGAATTTACCTCACAAATCATGAAGATATAGCTAAACGCTATGCTCCAGATGGAGGAACAATTTATAAAGTTGATCCTTCAGTCATTGAAGGAAAAGCTGTAAGTGCGGCTTCTTTAACCCTCTCACACGAAACGGTCACACGGATGATCTCATCCATTGCGAAAGATGAAATTGAAGAAGATGATTATCCTTATATTCTTTCTGAAGGAGGAGATGAACCTCATGAAGATTGGGATAATTATAACGCCTCAATTGCCTCTAAAATGGCTGCTAGTTTTTTGGAATATGAGGACAATGACGTTGATGTGATCAATCAAATTTATCAAGTAATCGGACGTGAACCAGAAGTTGCGCCTCGATTATTAAAGGCGCTTAAAGATGAAAATATTACTCATGCTCGTCGAACAATTGCAGGTGGGGACTCTACTCAGCCTTCACTTGAATATATCGTTTTTAATCCTGAAAATATCAAAATACTTTCAAAAGAAACGCACAAAGTCCAAGCTGATCATGACCTTCAGTCAATCATTAAAAATAAAGATTATGCCGCATTATCCGAACATCTCAAAAGTGGAGTAAAAGATTATTTAAGAAGTGATGTCTTCAAAAATTTCCTCAATTTCATTTCTAATTTTCACCAATACTCACAAAAAAATGTTCGTCTTATTTTAGCTCAAAATCCTGAAGCAAAATATGTCGCCTCTTATAAAAAATGGGGTGATGAGCTTGACAATCCTGTCAAGAAAGGGGGGAAAGCCACTTATATCTACGCCCCCAATCCTGTCATTAAAAGAGACGAGCAACGTCGGCCAATTGTTGATGAAAACGGAGAAGTCGTCAAGGTCATACACTATAAACTTGTTCCAGTTTTTGCGGACAATCAAACCATTAATCCAGAAAAGCTCCCTCAACCTGTTTATGACCTGTCTAAAGATTTGGATGACCCTAAAGCATTCATTCAACTTTACCGTTCGCTAGAAGCCATTGCTCCAGTTCCAATTGAATTGATGAAAATGAATGACCCTGATCTCAAGGGTTACTTCAGTCCTAAAGATCAAAAAATTGTTCTACAACCAAACTTAGGAGAAGTGATGACTTTGCGAACAATGATTCATGAAATGACACATGCCATGTTGCATACTGACTCTAAAGCAAGGTTTGGAGATTCGACGTATCGCAGACAAGAGTTTGAAGCAGAATCTGTCGCTTATATCGTTTCTAAACATCTAGGAATTGATACCAGCGAGTACAGTTTTGGCTATCTTTCTTCATGGACACAAAGCGGAAATAGTATTGAGTCCTTTGAAAAATCTCTTGAAACAATTAGCGTTCAAGCACAAACACTCATCAACCGTTTAGAACAAAGTCTCACAAAAGTTTATACCCTAGATGCGCCTGAAAATAAATTTGAAAAGCGCCTCCAGGAAGCGAGAGATAAAGGGAAAACTCAAAGGGCTGAACCTGTTATTACCCCTCAACCTGTGGCAGAAAAAACGGAGCAAGAAGAATCCCCAAAAGCGAACCGTCTCCAACGCAATCTTTAAATCGGCGGATGGGGACGGCCAATAAAAGTTTACTAAGTAGCGTAAGAAAACAACCACAGGAGGACACGCAAAATGTCAATGAATGAAGCAGATTTTAAACTCATCCTTTCTCAATTTCTTTTAAGAGATGAGACAAGCGAAAACCCAAAAATTCACCCTCAAAAAATTGAAAAAAGAAAAGCTCCAATCCAAAATAATTTGGAAAACTATATTACTGAACTCATAAACAATGAAGTTGAGATTGACCTTTCTGATTACAAAGCAGCACTCAAACAATTAAAGAAAATGAAAGCTGCGGAATACGACGAGTTGGTCATGGAAATTGTCGAAGATTATGAACTTTTGAATGAAAAAAAGAATAAAGTATTCCCTTCAGGCAGTACCCCTTATCCTAAACAAATCATGAACCGAGCAGTAAAGGAAATTACTGCAGAGATTCAAGTAACTTTTTCAGATGACCTCGAAAAACGAGAGGGCAAAGAACAAAAAGCCAAAAGTTTGTTGGCTGATTTTTCTTGGTTACAAGGAAAAAGAAAAAATGAGAAGTAGAAACTACTTTTCATAAAAAAAGGGATTGGGGACACCCCCAAAAATTAAGTAAATGGATAAGGAAGAAACCTTATCCATTTCTTAAATTCCGTAAGATGCTATCATCTTACTATGCTTGCAAAAGGTGAAACCTCGTCCCCCTGGGCTAAGAGGCGAGGAAAACAGTTTGTTTTTCCTCAAAAGGGGTGTAGGGGGAAAGTTGGTGTCCTCCTACTCGCCGAAGGCAAATTTTTTTGAAACTTATCTCAATAAATTTGGAGTATCAAAAGTTTTTTATGATGTAATAGCTGGAAAGAACATAAGGAAAAAAATGAGTAAAAAATATATTTTAAAAAGACCGATTCAAAAAATTATAAGATTTTCAAAAGAAGAAAATGATTATTTGAAAGATAAAATTGAGCGAAGTCCATTCAATAATTTTCAAAACTATGCTCGAATATTATTGCTCACAGGCGAAGTTAAAATGGTTGATTATTCTGAGCTTCAAAGGCTTAATGGAGAAGTCAATCGAATTGGAAATAACATTAACCAGATTGCTAAACTCGCTCATCAATTTAAAGAAATATCAGGAGAAGACATTAATGATTTATCTCAGCAGCTCTCTGAAATTCAAGCAATGATTTCAGAACGATTTAAAGAAGAATTGAAACAAGAAAGATTAATCTGATGGTTTACACAAAACACATTATTGTTCATAAATTAAAACATCTACGTCAGGCAAAAGACTATGTAGAAAAAGCAGAAAAAACATTAGTTAATGAGAGTAACCCAGAACATCTGACTAATCTCTTCCCCTATATTTCTAACCCAGATAAGACAATGAGTATGCAGCTTGTTTCTGGTCATGGTATCACAAATGTTTATGATGCGGCTAACGAATTTATTGCCACAAAAAAATTAAAAGCTCTAGCTAAAGGGAATGAATTTAATTTTGACCCCAAAACTGGAAAGATAAAATTTAACATTGAAAGCTTAGAGAAAAATAATGCTGTGCTTGGCCATCATCTTATCCAATCTTTTTCTCCAGATGATGAACTGACCCCAGAACAAATTCATGAAATTGGGCGTCAAACCATCTTAGAATTTACTGGCGGTGAATATGAATTTGTGATTGCAACTCACGTTGATCGTGAACACATCCATAACCATATCATTTTTAATTCTACGAATCTTTATACTGGCAAACAATTTGAGTGGAAAGTCATTCCTAAAGAGAAAACAAAAAGCGGTAAAGCTTATGATGTGACCAAAAATAATTTTGAAAAAGTTTCTGATAAAATTGCTTCACGTTATGGCGCAAAAATCATTGAAAAGTCTCCAGGTAACTCTCACTTAAAATATACAAAATGGCAAACTCAGTCCATTTATAAAAGTCAAATTAAGCAACGTTTAGACTATCTTTTAGAAATGTCATCAGATATTGAAGACTTCAAAAGAAAAGCAACGGCTTTAAATTTATCCTTTGATTTTTCTGGCAAGTGGGCCACTTATCGGCTGCTTGATGAACCTCAAATGAAAAACACACGTGGACGGAATCTTGATAAAAAACATCCTGAAAAATACAATTTGGAATCTATAATTGAACGACTCGAAACAAATGAGCTTTCACTTACGGTTGATGAAGTAATAGATCGTTATGAGGAAAAAGTTGACGTAGTCAAACAAGATTTTGATTATCAAGTCACGGTTGAAAAATGGCAAATAGACCACATGACAAGTAAAGGATTTTACCTTAACGTTGACTTTGGGATTGCGGATCGTGGTCAAATTTTTATTGGAGGTTATAAAGTTGACCAACTTGAAAATGGGGACTGTGTGCTTTACCTAAAAAAAAATGAAACCTTTCGTCTCTTGAGTGAAAAGGAGGCCTCCTTCACCAAATATTTGACTGGTCATGACCTCGCAAAACAGTTAGGGCTTTATAATGGAACTGTTCCTTTAAAGAAAGAGCCTGTGATATCCACAATTAATGAATTAGTCGATGCGATTAACTTTTTAGCTGAACATGGCGTTACTGAAGGGACTCAATTTAACAATATGGAGAGCCAACTCATGGCTGCTCTTGGGGATGTGGAAGAAAAACTCTCTATCATTGATGATAAAATCATGGAGTTAACCAAAATTTCAAAATTACTTATTGAAGTTGAGTCAGGTTATTCTCAAACAACACTTGAGGAACTGGAGAAACTGAGTGTCAATCCAAAATTAAAATACCTGGATATTCACCAGGAACTTCAATCTGAAAAAATGAGTCGAAAAATACTCAAAAATAAATTTGAACAAACCGTTAATGAGATTAATACTTTCAATGAAATTAAAGCCACTCTTGAAGAAAATAAAGAAATAAAGAAATAAAGAAAAAAGAAGGAAAAATATTATAATATTTTCTCTTTGAGAAAATAATTTTAAATTAAAACACCATACAAGTCTTAATGAATAGCTCCTGCTAAAATGGACATAGGAATAAAGCCCTATGTTAAAATCATTTTAGAAGGAGTTTTTCTATGAGAAAAAACAAAAAGTACACTGGAGAATTTAAAGAAAAGGTAGTCAAAGAATATCTTTCAGGCCAACATGGAGGGCTAAATACTGTTGCCAAAATTTATGATGTTAGGAACGTTTCGCAATTAAAGAAATGGGTAAAAAAATATCGTGAGGATCCAACAAGTCTCCATCGAGAAAATCGAGGGAGAAAAAAACTATCTTCAAAAACTGACAAATCTAGAGAAGAACTTTTACAAGAGAAGATTGATTATTTGACTATGGAGAACGCAATTCTAAAAAAGTGGGTTCAGTTCATCAAAGAAAAACATTGATTTTCAAAACAATTGATGAGCTGTGTTATCAATATCCAATCTCGCATTTGTGTAAATACTTTGAAGTTTCGAGAAGCGGTTATTATGCTTGGAAAAAATTAGATAAACCTTATTACAAAAATTATGATAAGGATTTGGCTTCAAAAATCTTGCTACTATTCAATGAACGAAAGAAAAGTTATCGTTACATCACATTTCAATTAAAAAGAAAGTATGAAATTACACGAAACCCTAAAAAAGTCTTGCGATATATGCGTATTCTTAATATAAAATCTCCTATTCGTAAAAAGAAATTCTTCCACTATTCTAGAAAAGAAGTGTCTCTAAATTCTATCATTGTTTCATCTAATATTCTTAATAGAAACTTTCAAGCAAAGGTACCCATGGAGAAATTAGTGACAGACGTTTCCTATATATATCACAAAAATGGACGACTTTTTTTATCCGTTGTCAAAGATCTTTTTGACAATTCAATATTAGCTTATCAAATTTCAAAGAAGAATGATATTAAGCTTGTCATGGATAATTTATCTCAAGTTTTTTGTAAGAAAAATTATGATTGTATACTCCATTCGGACCAAGGCTTCCAATATACGACACGAATTTATAAAGATACGCTTGAAAGTCTAGGTGTAAAAATTTCTCATTCACGTAAAGGAAACTGCTATGATAATGCCTGTTGTGAAAACTTTTTTTCTCATCTTAAATCAGAACATTTATATCTAAAAAAAGCAGAGAACGAAAATGAACTGATTGACCAGGTTGACGATTATATTGTTTGGTACAATGAAGATAGGCCACAAGAAAAGCTAAATGGAATGTCTCCAAAAGAATATAGAAATGATTACTATCAGTAAAAAAATTATAAAAGCTAAATTTTAAATATCAATACGCTATATGATAAACTCTCCATAAAATTTATAAATTTTGTTCCCCTATAATCTTCTAGCTTGACCTAAAGTTAGCTTTAGGTATTATAATAAAGTTGTAAATATAAATTCTTTAGATATATTAGAGGAGAAAAGATGAGTAATGAAATAAAACTAACTTCAAATTGGGATAAAGTATTTCCAAAAAGCAATAAAGTAAGTCATAATAAAGTGACTTTCAAAAATCGTTTTGGGATTGTTATTGCTGCAGATTTATATGAACCAAAAATAAAGAAAAGCTCCCAGCACTTGCAGTAATTGGACCATTTGGAGCAGTTAAAGAACAGTCTTCTGGTTTATACGCTCAAGAGATGGCCGAAAGAGGATTTCTTACTCTAGCCTTCGATCCCTCGTTCACTGGTGAAAGTGGTGGAGAAGTTAGGGATGTTGCCTCACCAGATATCAATACTGAGGATTTTCAAGCAGCAGTGGACTTTTTATGGAATCATGAAAAAGTTGACTCAAATAAGATTGGAATCATAGGTATTTGTGGTTGGGGAGGACTAGCGCTAAATGCTGCTGCTATCGATACAAGGATTAAGGCTACTGTGGTATCCACTATGTATGATATGACAAGAATTGCCGCAAAAGGTTACTTTGATTCAGTAGATGAAGACCAGCGTTATGAATTAAAAGAGAATTTAAACGCTCAAAGAAATATAGATTTCCAATCAAATACTTATGAAAGAGCTGGTGGGGTTGTTGATCCATTGCCTGAAGATGCAGTTGATTTTGTAAAAGCTTAATCATGATTACTATAAGACAGAAAGAGGATATCATAAGCGTTCAGTTAACTATAATAAAGGTTGGGCTATCACCTCTTCTCTATCATATATGAATGGTAAACTTTTATCTTATAGCAGTGAAATACGGAATGCTGTTTTAGTTATACATGGTGAAAATGCTCATTCACGCTACTTTGGTGAAGATGCTTTTAAAACTCTAAAAGGAGATAATAAAAAACTTATGATTATCCCTGGAGCTTCTCATACAGATTTGTATGATCAAAAAAACATCATTCCATTTGATGAATTGGAAAGTTTCTTTAATAAATATTTAGAAGTATAATTATAGTGTAAGCGAATGTTATTGGGATAAATAGATTCTAATAAACTTTTGAAGACATAATATTTGATAAACAAACAATGGAAGGAAAATAGAGATGATAAAAGATAAAGTTGTTATTATTACAGGCGCTTCTTCAGGTATAGGAGAAGCAACGGCTAAACTACTCGTTGAACAAGGGGCAAAAGTTGTTTTGGGAGCAAGACGCGAAGAGCGATTGAAGGAACTTGCTGATAAGTTGGGCCCTAATGTATCTTATAAAAAAACAGATGTTTCAAAATTTGATGAGGTAAAATCCCTTATTGATTATACATTAGAAATTCATGGACATATAGATGTACTATATAATAATGCTGGGATTATGCCGCAAGGATTTCTTCGTGAAGGAAATTTAAAAAGCTATCAAGAAATGATTGATATCAATGTAATGGGAGTTCTTAACGGAATAACTGCTGTTTTACCAACAATGCGTAGCCAAAAAGATGGGTTAATCATTTCAACTGATTCAGTAGCTGGTCACGTTGTTTATCCGGCATCAGCTGTATACAATGGAACTAAATTTATGGTGAGAGCGATCATGGAAGGTTTAAGACAAGAGGAAAGAGAATCTGGAATTCGTTCAACTATTGTCAGTCCAGGTGCCGTGTCAACCGAGCTTATTAGTACTGTGGGCAACAGCGAGATTGAGAAAGGTTTGACTGATTTATTTAATGGTTCTACTGACAGTGGAATGACCCTCTTGCCTATTGATGTTGCGAATGCTGTACTTTATGCTATTAATCAACCAAAGCATGTAACCGTATCTGAAGTACTAATTCGTCCAGCTAACCAAAGTGTATAGAGAGAAGTGAGGATAAGATATGGATTATATAGCTTTCTTAGAACACGTCCAGGCTGGAAAAATGCTTGAATCAGGGACCGAGATATTCACTTATATGTCTAAAATTTCTACCAAAGCTCAACGTATTTGTGCAGAAATTAATGGTAAATATCATAAACAAAATGAACTTATTTCTTTGCTTTCGGAACTTACAGGGCAAGAAATAGATCAATCAGTAAGTATCTTTCCTCCTTTTTCATCTGATTTCGGAAGGAACTTACATATAGACAAAAACGTATTCATAAATGCTGGTGTAAGAATTCAGGATACTGGTGGAGTATGGATAGATGAAGGAGCGCTTATTGGACATAATGTTGTTCTTGCGACGTTAAATCATGACCTAGAGCCAAGTAGACGCCAGAATTTGATCCCCGCTCCCATTCATATTGGGAAAAATGTTTGGATTGGTTCTAACGCAACGGTCCTTCAAGGAGTAACCGTGGGAGAAAACTCCGTTGTTGCTGCAGGAGCAGTAGTAACAAAAGATGTCCCAGCTAATTCTATTGTTGGTGGTGTCCCTGCTAAGCTAATAAAGAAAATTTAAATAAAAAACTCGAGAGAAAAATTTTTCTTTCGAGTTTTTTTATTTTATGAGTGAGAATTAAAATAGCTCTCCTTGATATCCTGTGGTAAATCATTAGGAATTTTAGTGATTACAGAGTTTTCATCGCCTGCCTTTAAGGCTTCATTATAATACCAACATTTATAGTTAATCATATCAAGTGTTTTTTTGAGATTTTCAATTTCACTTTGAATTTGAATTTTCTGCTTGTCAAAAAGTTCTTTTCTGACCTGTAGTGTTTCATTTCCTACTTGTGTCCACTCGATAAAATGTTTAATGTCCTTAATTTTCAATCCTGATTTTTTCAAACAATCCAAAACTCTGATTGCTTCAATTTCTTCTTCAGAGAATTGACGAATCCCAGATTTCCTTTCAATCTTTGGAAATAATCCCTCTTTATCATAATATCTCAATGTAGATATCGGAATATTAAACATTTTTGACACTTCACCAATAGTGTACATGTGAATAGCTCCTCTTTAAACTAATTACAGAATAGAATATACTCTCTTCTATTTGCCTTAGATATAAGTATATAAATATTTAGAAGCGAAGTCAAAATATATTTTCTATTCTATTCTTTACCAGATACTATATCCTTTTTTAGTGTCCATTTTAACTGGTGCTTGACATAATGGCTTGTAAAGTTTTTTTTTGTTATAATGATGAATGTAGAAGTTTAAATAGACGGTGGCTCTGAAAGGTGGTGAGGCTTATGTACGTAAGTTCAAAATCCAACAGAAAGGAGCACTCTTATGGTGGATGTAGCAATGTTAGTTATCGCAGCTTGCGGTTTTCTAATTAGTTTGCTTACATTTATCGTTTTGTTGATTGAAAAAATCGCAAAAAAATAAGAACCGTCTAGCTTTGGCACGTTAACGGTTCTTGAACTAAATGTTGCCACCGACTTTTAATCGGCTACATTGGACTTGTTGACGCAAGTCCTTTTTTCTTTACCTTTATTTTATCACAACTTCGTTTTTTTGTCATCTCGTTTATTTAAGAAAGAAAAAACACTCTGACGAATCGTGTGTTAAATCAGAATGCTTTTTGCTTTTGTTTAAGACTCTCTAAAAATAACATAAATTTTGAAGATAAGCAAATCATATTTTCTATAAAAATATCCCAGGTGTTTAGATTAAAAACCATCTCATTTTATAATAAATTTGCCATAATTGGCGATTTTTAACCTTTTTTATCACTCATAATATGAGAATCGCTTAACTTTAGTTAATCAAATCAATTCTCACAAACTTTTTAAGGTCTTTTAAGTCCTTTTCTAATAACTCAGGTAGTTCATCTTTCTTTTTTTTACGTAATAATCTTATTGCCATACCAGTTAAACCTTCACAAACATCAACGGTTACTACTTCTTGTTCTGCTGTGATTGCCCAATTATAGATAGCATATGTGCCTATCGTTTTTCCTGTTTATCCAAACTTTGTATTTGATAATGTATGAATAGTTGAATGATATTTCAATCCGCTTTATTTCCATTTAAACTCCAACCCTACTTCAATACCTTAAAGTAAGTTCACAGATTCAATATCACTCCTCCATTCTAACCAATTTGGGATCTCTTTTAATATATTCATGACTTTATCTTGGCTTACATTTATAAAAATACTTCTTCTAGCAGTCACTAGTGCCTTAATTTCAATTTTAAATTTATTTTCGTTCATATTTTTATATCCTTTATTTTTAAAGAAAAGATGGGTCCCTACTTTAATATGATCTCATATTAACCCTATTATAGTAATAGCTCCACCTTATACAACTCTCATAAGCATTATGAAATCCGAAAAGATCTTTTATTATTTATAAAAATATTACTTAATCAAGTTCTGTTGCGAAGTTTTAAAAATAAAGATAAGCTTTAAGATTACTCATCATCTCAAGCAAGCATTCCCATTAATCTTTTGATTTCCGTAAAGACCATGATCTTTTATCTCGCTCTATTTTTTGATATACTATTAAAATCAATCAGTTAGGAGCTTACTTTGGAAAAACTTAAAAAAATTGTAACCCCAAAACGTATTTTAGTTCTTGTAATCTTTATTCTAGTTCTACGTTTCGCTTTTCAAAATTTGAAACCCGTAACAGTTAACCTTGTTTTTTTCTCTGTCAACATTCCTGTTTTCTTTCTTATCTTGGGTTTGTATCTCCTTGGAGTAATTACAGGCTGGGCAGTTAAGCGTAATGATATTAAAAAAATTGTGAGTGAGGCTCAAACTGAAACAAAAAAAGACTTTAAAGATTCGCAAAAGCAAATCAAAAAATAAGATAAAATTTTCAAGATAAAGTGTTTCATGAGGATATTAAAAAAACAGAATTGTGATTTTGAAGTAGTCTGTTTTTTTATTTATTTATTTATTTATTTATTTATTTATTTTATCACTTATAGCAGAATAAAAAAGGTTTCGATTTTTTTAGTTTGTACCTCTTTTGTACTTTAGTTAGAGAATTATTGTGAACATAAAAAACCAATCTAGCTAGTTGTTTCTTTATGTTCAGTAATATCATTAAGTCTCATTGATCACTCGTGAAATGAATAAAACTTGATACTAGTA
Source organism: Colletes gigas (assembly GCF_013123115.1). Taxonomy (NCBI): domain Eukaryota; kingdom Metazoa; phylum Arthropoda; class Insecta; order Hymenoptera; family Colletidae; genus Colletes; species Colletes gigas. The sequence continues at coordinate 65,331 of NW_025106746.1, forward strand.
TACGTCACGTCAAACATACTCTATTAAATTTTCTTGAGAATAGAACAACTGGTCCAACTATAAATCCAAGGATTATCCCAAACAATAAGCTACTTGGTTGAAAAACTATTATGTAGTACTATATTTTAAAAATACATTCTTGTTGTAAAAAATAGTCCTTTTTCTTTAACGCTAATTATAGCAAAAATAATTTAGAAAACTTCTTAAAAGTACTGGAGTGAAGCAGATATAATATTTCATATAAATATAAGCGAATATTCATCAATATTTAAAAAAGGAGAAAATTAAATAAAAAAAACTGATCACAGCATATAATAATCAGTTAGAGTGTCCAATTCTTTATTTTGATTTTCCTGATAAGTATTCTCCTAAATAGACATCATTAATTCTATCATAATCTTATGTATTCTGTGATGCCTGACTGTAATTTTAAGAAGCCAATATCGGAAAAACTCATAATTCTTCCGTTATCTTTAAAAAGGTTTATATCGTTACAGAACAATAACATATTATAAAAAGAGATTTATTTATTTTTGTGTATTTAATAAAAAAGATATCTTTTATAAACTACAAATGATTTGTAATTTTTTGAAAAAATGAGCAGATGATTTGAATTGCATTAAAAAAGCTGATATATTATAGGAGATTAACCATACAGAAAGGAGTCAATAATGATTTGGTCATTAATTATCGGAGCTCTTATAGGTTTAATTGCTAGAGCAATAACCAAAAAGTGGAAGGTAATAGGAGAATTTAGTGTCTAGAATAAAAAAAGGAATTTTTATATTCATTGATCTTATCATGTTATCTCTGATTCTATTAATTTTGTGGGAAAACTTTAATGCTATGAACTTTACATGGAAAATTAAAGAAGCGACACAGGTTTCAGGCTTTGGTCAGTATGTTCCACAATACATCTTTATTTTTTGTTCAGTTTTAGCATTAGTTCTTTTTATTTCCTTAATTACATTTTGTTTTATACCCAAAACATATTTATCGATTATTTTGGATGATCAAATGGGGCACTTGGTGCTAAAACGTGCTGCTATTGAGGGTCTGGTCAGAGAAAACATTACGGAACTAGGTTATATAAGACAGCCGAGCATCAAAATCAAATTGTTTAAGAAAAAGGTAAAAGTTCTTATTAAAGGAGAAATTTTACCACGAGAAGAAGCTGTCGAAAGAATAGAGAAAATTTCTCATTCTTTACAAAGTGACTTGCAAAACTTCTTTGGTATAAATCATAAGTTGATAGTACAAGTGAAAGTTAGAGGATTGGCAGCTAAAAAAGATTCTTCTAGCATTCGCGTAGATTAGGAGCAGAGATGACATTTTTAGAAGAATATAAATGTCCAATTATTGGTGGAATCGTAGGAGCTTTTTTAACGCTATTAATCTTTACGATAGGCTTTTGGAAAACAGTGCTCCTTCTTGTTCTTATTGTAATGGGAGCTTTAGTTGGGTATTATATCCAAAAATTAGGGATTATTGAACACTTAAAAAACAAATAATTTTTTAACTAAAAGGAGAATCATAATGGTAGAAACAAATAACAAACAAAACGTAAATGAAATCAAAGGAATATTGACTTATGAAGACAAAGTGATTCAAAAAATTGTAGGTTTGGCTTTGGAATCAGTTGATGGACTTCTTGCAGTTGATGGAGGATTTTTCTCAAATCTAACAGGGAAATTAGTAAATACTGACAATGTTACTGCAGGAGTTGATGTAGAAGTTGGGAAAAAGCAAGTGGCTGTAGATCTTAAAATTATTACTGAATACAAGAAAAGTGTTCCAGAAATCTACAAAGCAATGAAAGAGATTATTCGTAAAGAAGTAGCTGGAATGACTGACTTAGAAGTTGTGGAAGTAAATGTTTCAGTTATTGATATCAAAACTAAAGCCCAACAGGAAGAAGATGAAGTAAGTCTGCAAGATAAGGTTACTGATGCCGCACAAACGACAAGTAAGTTTACTTCTAATCAGGTTGATAAAGTTAAGGATAAGGTAAAAGATGTCAAAGTTGATGGTTCTAGAGTAAAATAGTTTTAAGCAGAAAAGAATACCATTAAATTGATGGCATTCTTTTTTGTTTGAAAGTTTATATTTAGCATATTTAGTTTTTAAAAAATGAAGATAAAGAATATAAATGAGCTTAACGATTTACGGTTGATCCACCATTAACATGAATACATTATATAAATAAACCGATCGACTCGATTCTATTATGTGTTCTTTAACAATCAAAGCATCTTCATCATTTTCATGATATACAATATCAGTATCCGCTCCTTCATGGGAAAAGCAATTGCAACTGCTGCGCTAATACCACTATCTCCACTTTTAATAATAGCTTTTAAAGTTTTATTCATTTTTCTCCTTTGCTATAAAATGTATGAATACAAATTGTCTATACACTAACAATTGTTTTTACTACTCACGCTATAGTAAATTTTTTCTAAATATGTAATGTAATCTTACGTGCCAATTATAACATGTTAAGATAAAGTAACAAAAATTAAAATCTATAAATTTTTAGGATCTATAGTGCTGATATAGTTTTAACTTATTTTTTATCAATTATATCAAGCTGTTTCGTGAAGTTTTTTTCGATTTGTCTAATTTATTATGAAATTAAAGAAGTATAGCTAAGGAATTCCAATAGAGCTTTAAAAAAAGTACTTAAAAATAAGGAATTATTGTAGCTGTTTGTGATTACCTGAATTATAATAAGAGCTATCGAGAGGCTGAGGAGATGATTTATGACCAAGAGATGGAGTGTTGCAAAACAATTATTAATATATTTATTCAAGAATGTACTAGCCCTTCATTTAGAAATAGATTATATATTAAAACTGATCATTGGATCGTCAAAGGTCTAAATAGCATAATTGCGTATGAATATGCCCTATTAAAAGATGGAATAACTTTTACCTGATTATTGGGATGACCTACCTCAAAAACAATACAAGAGGGAGAGAACATTCGAAGAATATACCAAAAGAACTGAGAGAGTACGAAATAATTCTTCAGTTATAGGTGGTTGCTAAAACTCAAATATTAATATGAATACCAGCTTAAGATAACGAATAGTAAGAAATGGTGTTTTAACTTTTGAACTTTGCAATCTAATCTTCTTTGAGACATCTACTTTCTTTCTTCAAGAAATATTTTAGCATTAAGGGTCCTAGAATAGTAGATAATATAATAATAATTAAAATAAACGAGTGCATATTGTCAGTGATTATTTTATTATCACTTCCTATTTGGGCAATCACAACGGAAAATTCTCCGCGAGGGACTGTCCCCGAACCTATAATAGCTGAATCATTTATTGTGTATTTTTTAGTAACATAAGCTCCTAAACCACTTCCAAATAATTTGCTTACTACTGATAGAGCCACAGCAGCTATTAATATATATAGATTTGGAATATATAAACTATGTAATTCTAAACCAACTGATACTAAGAATACTGGGACAAAAATAGAAAAAGCAGGTATAGATGTTAGGGAAAGTACTTCATCTTTTATTTTGGTTTCACTTATAGCAACACCACAAATAAAAGCTGCAATGATATCCGAAACCCCAAATATACTGGCACTACCTACAGCTAACCAAACTATAATCCAACTACCGATTAAATTTGAAAATGGTAATTTAAGCTTATCGAAGATTAATGTAAAATATGGAATGAAATACTTTGAAACTATGAAAATAAATATAAAAAAGAATATTTGCTCCGAAATCATTACTAATAGCGAAGCCGTTTGCTTTGTGTCTGATACACCATAAAGTGTCAAAAAAACAGATAACGTACAAACTGCTATGATATCATCAAATATTGCAGAAGTCATGATTGTTACTCCATTTTTATTGTTTAAACTATTATATTCTTTCAGAGTATCTATTGTTATAGATGTTGACATGGCCGCAAATAAGATTCCAAATAAGATTGAAACTTCTAAACCCTCGTTTAAAACGAACCTAGAAAAAGCTATAAAAGAAAAAAAAGGAACTAGAGCACCAACTAGAGCAACGCTTGAAGCAGGAATAAGATACTTTTTAATTTTAGATAAGTTACTCTCTAGACCTGCCATAAACATTAATGCAATAACACCAATATTTGAGAACAAAGATAGTTCCTGATCTATATTAATTATGGAAAGTAACGAAGGACCTACAAGTACACCTGCAATCAATTGTCCCACTACAGAAGGTATGCCTATTCTTATGCATAATTCCCCACTTATCAAGGCTATTAGTAAAATTATAGCTATTTTCAAGTAAATATCCATTTATTCTATCCTTTATCTTTTAAAAATTTATATGCTATATATTATAGTATAAGTCATATTATGTATAATAACATGTTAGACTTACTCTAAGTCAATAGTTTCGTTTCAGTAACATAAAAGTAGGATTATTAGTGCTTATTATAATAGATATATGAAGGAATTTATACAGAAACTTCTAGCTTTAAAGTAATTGCGTATTTATAAAAATTAATGTAAAAATATCGAAGTTACTTTATAATTTTTATTGACTGATAGTTACTCTAATGATGTATACTATAATTAGGTTATTTATAATATATGAAATTAACTATATTTACATTTGATAATAATGCTAAAAATATAAGAAGAATATTTATATCATGATTTTTTAAAGTGTAGTATAATAATTATAAGTTTTAAATTTCATTTTTTTAGTGTATAGATATAAATCTTTTATTATTTAGATGTCTATCTAGTAATATCCTTTAGATAGTAAATATTAAGTTAGTAAATAATCGTAAAAAAGGAGGTTTTTATGTTAACAATAAAGGAAGTTTCAAAAATAATGTGTATTTCACCATATACTTTGAGATTTTATGATAAAGAAGGTTTATTTCCTTTTGTGAAAAGAAACGAACGAAATATTCGCATTTTTACTGAAAATGACTTGGAATGGGTCTATGTTGTTCAATGTCTTAGAGAAACGGGGTTACCTATTGCAAAAATACGACAATATATTATCATGTGTATTGAAGGAGATCAAACTATCCCAGAGAGATTAAAGCTGCTGGAAAGTCAAAGAGAGAGTATACTTCTTCAACTTTCTGAAACAAAAGAAATGCTAGATATGGTGGACTATAAGATAACTAGTTATAGAAATCGTATAAATAATAAAACTGATAGAATATTTAACCCATTTGAGAAAAAATTAGCTAAAAATAAAGAGAACTACACAAACGAATAATATTAATAAGACTTAAATTAGGAGGTAAATATTGAAAAGTATTTTAATTATCGGACCAGGAAGTGTCAATGGCTTGGGGATGGAAATTGCAAAAATATTTGGTAGACAGGGATATAAAATCTTAACGATTTCTAGAAATAACGAGAAACTTTTTAAATTTAAAAGAAAATTGTCTGAAAAAAATATCTTAAATGAATATTGGATAGCGAATAGTAAAGATAAGCAAGCGGTAAGTCAATCATTATTAGAAATGACCTCTTTGCATGAGATAGAACTTGTTATATTCAACTTAAATTTAAGAAGAGATGATAATATTATTAAACTTGAGCCTGAAGAAGTATTGAGCTCTATAGAAAACAATTCAACTAGCTTGTTAAATTTCGTTCATCCTATATTATCTCACTTAAAAAAAATTCGGGAGCGATAATTACAACAGGTGGGGGACTTGGAATTCATCCAGATTATCATAAATCCAGGGTCTCAATAGATAAGTCAGTTCTGAGAGTCCTTACTTTTCTACTTCATGATAAATTGAAAACATCAGGTATATTTGTTGGGACAATAACAATTGCGGCATCCATTAAAGAACATAGCCCTAGCGCCCCCAAAAACATTGCCCCGCTATACTGGAATATGTTTGTTACACGTAAGACCAAAGAAATATTGTTTAGCGACTAATTAAGAGCACTTACAATAAACTATTCATCAATTATTGTAGTATGTGAATGAATGATTGAAAATAAAAGTTGATTAAGTTTGTTTTTTTTTTAGAATCGTATAAAGTATGGATATATTACAAGTACACCAAAAGAGGGCTGGAAAAATATAGATATTGTAGGAAATCTCCGTACACATTTTAGGGTTCCAATATCTTGGACTACAGATGTCAATGGTTCAGCATATGGAGAATATGTGAAGCTCCAAGAAAAAGAGGGTCATACTTCAAGCTTGGTCTACTATACTATAGGAACAGGCGTTGGTGGTGGTGCTATTTTTAATGGAGAATTTCTTGGTCTACTAGGTCATCCAGAAATGGGTCACACCATAGTACGAAGACATAAAGAAGATAAAACATTTGATGGTTGCTGCCCATTTCATAAAAATTGTTTAGAAGGATTAGCTTCAGGCCCATCATTTGAAAAAAGATTAGGTATTAAGGGAGAGAATGTAGAAGACACTCATGAAATTTATCAGCAGGTTGCCTATTATATTGCGCAGGCAGCTCTACAAAGCACGTTACTGATTCGCCCAGAAAAAATTATATTTGGCGGAAGTGTAATAAGTGAAAATTTGCTAGCTAAGGTAAGAATAATATTAAAAGAAATGCTAAATAATTATATTGAGCTACCTCCAATGGAGGAATACATTACTACACCTACCATAGAGAATAATGGATCAGCTTCTTTAGGAAATTTTGCATTAGCAAAGCAAAAAATGCAACAGTAAAATAATAACACCTAACTTACAAAGGGAGGTGTTTTTTGATATAATTTTATAAAGGATAAAAGTACGAATATGAAATCTAAATTAGAAGATGTAGCTCATTTAGCAAATGTATCTAAAACTACTGTATCTAGAGTTTTAAACAATAGAGGTTATATTAGTGAAAAAACGCGAGTGAAAGTCTACCAAGCGATGCAAGAATTAAATTATCATCCTAATATCCTTGCAAGGCAATTATTTCAACAAAAAACTAATATCATTGGGTTGCTATTCCCGATGGTAAGCAATCCTTTCTTTGGTGAACTTATTGAACTTATTGAAGAACTTGAAAAAGGATTGTATCGTAAAGGGTACAAAGTTATAATTGGGAATTCTTTAAATGATCCTCAGAAGGAAAAAGACTATTTGAATCAATTACTAACAAAGCAAATCGATGGATTAATAGTGGGAACCCATAATAATGGGATCAAAGAGTATCAATGTAAGAATCTTCCAATTGTTTCTATAGAAAGAACTGTCAGTAAAGAAATACCTGTTATAGAATGCGATAACTATAACGGAGGAATATTAGCCACAAATTATTTATATGAAGCAGGATGTAGAAATATAATACATACTACAGGGAGATCTAACATAGATATGCCTAGTAACCTTAGAGATAAGGCATGTAAAGATGCGATGATGAGTTTTGGGCTAACCCCCTGCAGCTACCCTATATATTTCGATATGAATAATGAAGAGAAGAAAAAACACTTCAAGGAAATATTTATTAAATATCCTAATTTAGATGGAATTTTTGCAGGAAATGACGTTGAAGCAGCTATCATAATGAAAGTTGCTCAAAAATTAGGGAAAAAATTCCTGAAGATATCAAAATTATTGGTTTTGATGGAACAAAATTATGCAGGAATTTAATGCCTAATTTACCGACTGTAGTACAACCTATTGAATTAATGGCTTCCAATGCCATAACAATTTTAGAAAAAAATTAAATGGTGAAGAAATTGATCTAAAAACAACTTTTCCGGTTACTTTATATAAAGGACTACACTAAATGCTAAATATAGTCTACATTAAAAGTAACTTATAATCTTACATTATCCTATTTTCTTTTTAATCAAAAGTAAGCACAATAGATTAAACCAAGCTAAAGCTAAGCAGACCAAAAATGTAACCGAATAGTTATTAAAAGCTGTGCTAACTTTGCTTATAAGAGCTGGTCCGAAAGCCATCCCAATAAAGTTAAACATGTTATATGTTCCTAACACATTGCTGCTATTATACTCAGGTAATTCTTGTGATACAAGTAAATTTAGTCCTATCTGAATTGGTGAATAACCAATACAAATTAGGATGAATGATATACCAATTAAGTATATCCTGTACTCTGATAGGATAGCCAGACTGGCTGTACCTACTAAAATAGTGCACAAGGACAAAATTAAAACAAAAAAAATTTTTTTTTGTACGATATACTTTTTGCTATATAAGCTAGAAAAAATACCAGAAATGCTACCCCCAAAAAATAAAAATCCTATTTCCTGTGGACTTATGTGAAATTTTTTAGATAATAATATGGGAATTATAAAAAAAACAGCTAAATGACAAGCATTCAATAGGAATCCCATTAATATAAAAATTCTAAATAGGCGATTTTTAAAAATAGATAAATCTATAAAAGGATTGCTTTTACGTTTAGAGTAATTTATAAGGACAGTACCTATCATTAGAGAGATGGTAATAAGTAGATAATTATTATTGATGCTTAACATAATAGTTATTATTAGTATAAACGTCAAAACTAATCCAGCATAGTCAAAACTTGAAAAAGAACTATTAACTTCATTTGGCATCACTATGTTGATAATTAGAGGAAGAAATATACTAATCAACATAATTAAAAATAGATAGTTCCAAGAAGTGCGATTTGTTATAATTCCCCCTAACAAAGGTCCTACTCCCAAAGCTAAGGCAATAGAAATACTCAAAAGAGACAGAGAAATTCCTTTAAGTTTTATAGGTATGTACTTATTGATAGTAAGCATAGATAAGATTACAAAAGATGAGCTACCGCTGGCTTGAATGAGTCTTGCCAATATAATTAGTAGATAAAAGTGTGAACCTAAGAATCCAATTAGAGAGCCAATGAAAAATAATAATATACCTATATGTAATAGTCTTCTGATAGGATATTTTATAGATAATTTTCCATATGCTAATGAGCCTACCGCAGTTATTGACGTATACCCAACAGAAATCCAGCTTACTTGAGAAGACGTTAATGCCAAATCATTAGATATATTAGGAATTGCAACATTGAAAATAACAGAATTCATTGCTGCTAAAAGTGTTAATAAACATAATATTGAAATTAAGATAAAGTTTTTATTTACCATTGCTCGTTACCTCGAATTAATACGAAAATTTTAAATCATAAATTAGCACATTAGACTATACAATAATTATTAATGTAAATTAGTTATAAACTAAGTTTGGGTTATTAATATAATTATATCTAATTTTATCATCTGATAGTTACTCTAAGTCAAGGAATAGAAATTCTCAAATATTATACATTAATTAAATAGTTCAATCTCTCAATTGAGAATATTAAAAACAAATGCTTATTCAGTTCTTATAAAAAATTTTTTATAAGGTTTATATATAATTATCTAGAGTTTCAAATATACCATAAGCAAAAGCGAATCGTTTTGTTATACAGCTGTTTTACGATATAATTTATTTTGTGCATTATATTACTAATTTTTGAAAAGAGATAAATATATGATAAAAAAGATTTCATTCGATTGTTTTCACGAATTTCTTGAAAATAATATTGTTGAGTATAATATGTCTAAAAAACCAATATTAAAAGAAAGCTCTGGTGAAAAAATATGCTACGCATACGAAAAAAATTTTGAGTATTTAGCGGGCATTTCTTTAGAATATTACTTAGGGTTTATGCATATAAACTTCTTATGGGTTGATGAAAAATTGAGAGGAAAAAGAATTGGGGAAAGACTTATTTTAGTTGCGGAAAATCTGGCTAAAGAAGTTGGATGCTCTGTCATTTTCCTTGAAACCTTTTCTTTTCAGGCTCCAAATTTTTATAAAAAAAATGGCTTTGAAGAATTTGGTAGAATAGACAGTAATTCAAATAACAATGATACACTATATTTTATGAAAAAAACTTTGAAATGATGAACTTGTTTGAGAAATTAAAAGTTAAAAAATATTCTTAACTAACTAGCCTTCCATGTGGAGTTATGTCTTATTAGACGTTTTTATTTCTGAAAAGAATATTCAAACTCTCTCTGCTTATAGCATATTCATATTATAATAAACAGTTAAGGGGTTTTCTCAACTGTCCCTCACAACTTGAATCAAAAGACTGGGTATACTTCCTTGATAATTCCAGAAAGCTTTCATAGATTATTGTACTCATATTGAATAAATTTAACAATATACTCTAGTATAAAAACTTTAAAACTACACTTATAGACGGCTTTAATTTGTATAATGCGCTTTTATAAGGGTAATAACTTTTTTGAGACTATTTTTCAGATATAAATTAGTGTTGAATAGAGTTGTATTAATTGAGTTGTAACGATGAATTAAAAATATATGCTTGTTTAGGAAATCGACTTTATGATGGCGATGATATTCTATTCACAAAAGAGTTAAAGATTAAATAAAGGATATTTAGTATAGGATATCATATCATATAGATGGGATAATAGATATCAAAAAGAAAAAGCCATTAGTTAGGCTTTTCTTTTTGATATCTATTATCCCATCCTGTGATGATTCCAATAACATAAACCCCTAAGATCAATATGAAAACAGAAAGTTTAACAGAAACGTAATACGCTTGGGAGTCAAAAGAACTTTTAATTTGTTCAAAACTTTTTTCCATCTATTTGATTTATCAAAGTATGTGTTTAGAAGAACGCATTAAAACTTCACTAATTGCTACATTATCAGGTGTAGATAAGGCATAAATAACTGCATCAGCAACATCTTCAGGACTCAATGATTTATATGGATCTGAGGTTTCACCTTTTACCCAAGCTTCAATATCGGAATTTTTTACACTATCAACTAAATTTGTATTGACAATTCCTGGAGAAATCATTGTTGAACGAATATTATTTTCAATATTCTCTTGTCTTACACCTTCCATAATTGCCCCGAGAGCATACTTAGTTCCACAGTAAACCGCCGAATTTGGGTAAACTAAGTGCCCAGCAACTGATCCCATGGCAATCATATGACCATGCTTCTGTTTAACCATATACGGAAGACCAGCAGATAAGCCATTTATAACACCCATAATATTAACATTGACTGCAGAAAACCACTTTTCATTGGATTCATTGCTACCATCAGATAGAGGTCCCATAGGCATAATCCCAGCATTATGGAACATTGCATCAACCCTACCGTACTTACTATCTGCAAATTTGATAAGTTCTTTCATATCATCTAATTTGGTTACATCTGCTACCTTGTAACTCACCTCATATTCAGATAATTCACTTGAAATTTTCTCCAAAAGTGATGCCCTACGAGCCGAGATGATAAGTTTAGCACCAGCTTTTGCTAACTTTTCTGTTGTAGCTTTACCAATCCCGCTTGAAGCACCTGTGATAACAATCACTTTATTTTTTAAGTTATACATATATTTAATTTTATCCTTTTTTTGATATATTATTGTTTCTTGGATTAAGTTACTTAATGTTATGACAAATTTAATCAAATTAGTTAATACATTTAAATCATTTTTCACTAATTTGATAACTCAGTCCCTGTATGTAATTAATAAATTAATTAGAAGGTTTCTTATTTATTTTAGTTTTCAATAATAGATAAGGCTTTTCCCTCATATCAACTCCTGCATTAAACCCCGCTTGTCTATGAACTTGATTTACAGTGATATAAAGATAACCATCATTTCCAATAGACATCGAGTCCGGCCAAAGGATTAAGTCATTTTGTAATATTGTCGTTACTTCTCCTGAGGCACTGATAGATATTATTGAATTATTCTCATAGTCTCCTGCGTATAGTGTCCCGTCACTAGCCATAATCAAACCATCAGAAGATCCCTTTTCAACTACTTTTTTCACTTTGCTTTCTAATTCTTCATCTGTAAAATTTGAAAACAATAAGTTTGTTTCTATAGAAAAAAGGAATCTTCCAACAAGAGAGCAAAAATATAAAATTTTTCTATCTGGTGAGAGCTCAATTCCATCTACTGCTACATGAAACTTAGAGACTTCACCATTTTTGTCTACATTTTGAAGAGGAACCCCTTCGACTTTGGGTAAAATGTCTTCATCGACAGAAGTAGAAAGAGTACCATCTAATACACGACGAGCTTCTCCGCTTGCTAGATCTAGAATAATAATTGCTCCAGGACCGTTTACAGATGAATCTGTTATATAAGCTATTCCTTCTTCTCCACGATTCCAGTCAAAACGAACATCATTTAAATAAGTTGTAGTTAATAGGACGTCTTCTGAAAATTGGTAAGTTTTTAAAATAATATCCTTATTTATATCTATTAGTACTAGTTTTGCAGCTTTATTATTTGGGGAATTAAAAAACGGTGCCCCCGTATCTAAAATCCATAGATAATCTCGGTAATCAATATACATAGCTTGCACACTAAGCCACGTGCTTTGAGGTCTATTAGGGTCATAAAAGTTCATTGACTTGTTCGGATAAGGAACTTCAGTGTTATCATTCAATATCTCAACTACAGAAGATGTTACATCATCTCCCCACTTTGGATAATTTATAAAAATCCGACCAGATTTAGATACCGCGACTCCCGTAGGCATAGCCTTATCAAACTTGGCTTCAACTTCAAGAAGACCGATGCTTTTTCTTTTTGGATATTTCATTATTGTCTCCTCATCTAATTAAGTTAAAATGTTTTTTAGGCATAATAACTTAATATATTTTGCCGTTATATTAAAACGCAAATTCTTGAAACTATTTTTGTTTAGAAGCAAATCCCCAGTACATATCTCTATACATTCCTTCTTTATATTTCATAAACGGTACTTTCCCATGGCCTGTTGAAATGTATTCTGGTTTTAAGACATCTAAAATTTTAGCACTATCAATTGCTTCCTCCATGTTTAGTGTATAACGATATGCTGGTGGTAGTAGCATATCTTCAGAATTAGAAACCATATCTCCCGCTAACATTATATTTTCATCTTCATGATAAAATATAGTGTTTCCGACACTATGTCCAGGTACGTAGTATGATTTTAAGCCCGCTCTTTTTAGCATTTCCTCTGATAAAGGTTCATAAAAATCCGCTAAGGCTTCTGTTTTTGAAGGGTAAGGTGGAATTCCCATTTTTAGAGCTTCAATCTCTCTATAATCAATAAATGCTGGAATATCCCAAGCTTTTTTGTAGACCTTAACTCCTAATACATGGTCTAGATGCCCATGGGTTGCAAAAATAGCTG